>NC_084588.1:38939302-39239302 GCF_033807715.1 Cololabis saira | reverse complement strand
CCAAGAGCAAGCAAGAGAAGACGATAAAACAGAATGAGGAGGATAAAGAAGAGAGCTTTGATAACACCTCTCCTAAATAATTAAGACTTTGACTTCCTGTCTGTGGCTCCCTAATGCAGAGACTGTCTGGTATGGAGCAATGAGATCAGGTTCTTACACACACACACACACACACACACACACACACACACACACACACACACACACACACACACACACACACACACACACACACACACACACACACACACACACACACACACACACACACACACACACACACACACACACACACACACACACACACACACACACACACACACACACACACACACACACACACACACACACCTCTATGTAGAAAGCTGGGGCCCGAAAGGTAAGAGGGAAAGGTGTCTCCTTGCCACAATCCAAACGTTTTTTTGTTAAAAAAAAAAGCTAAAAAAAAGTTGTGCTTTTTAAACACACGTGGAGATTCTTTACCAACTTCTTTTTTACACTTCAGCCCATTTAAGCCAAGGTCTGAAGTTTGCAACTAGTCAAATTGAACGTGAAACTGATTCAGGGAACATGACAAACAGCAGATGAGGGAATGGTTTGGTTCTTCCTGCTCTCATTTTTTTCAGGTCTCCATGTTTCTACCTTTAGCATGGACCAGTTGCAGAATGTGCTTCGGGGAGATGCATTAATAAATAAAAGAACATACTCTATTCCCTGCTGTTCTGAATTAATAACGAGCCCACAAAAGACCAATTAAACACATGATTAATGCCATAATCTATATAATTGCAGGCAATAATTCATTGCGAGTTAATGATAGCAATACTTAATATTGATTCACATGGGTGTCTTTGTACAGTAGTGCTTAATTCTTTCCCTGAAGTGTCACTTTTTAGAACTGCTAAAATGCCATTAGTAAGGGCCTATTTCCTAAGGCAAAGATCTGGTCAACAGGAAAGTGCAGACACGATAAATTTGTTCCTGTATTTTTAGATTCTGGCAACACACAGGCTGCTGTGAAGGTAAATATGTTTCAAAATGCACCAGGATGTAGAGCCAATGTGGCCACAGACTCTTTCAGCCTAGTAGGCAGATTTTCCAATGCGTTTTAGATATAAAAAAGTTTCCTGGCAACAAACAACTTATTTTAATCATAAAAAGGGACATTTTAATAACGATGTATCCTATTTATTTCTTTATTACGAAGCAAGAGAGGTCACATCTAATGTTAATATTTTGCTTGTAAATTCCATTAAACAGGTTTTATACAGCCAGAGGAAACCACCGTTGGGAGCAGCAGCGACAAAAGTGAACTGAAGATGCAGCGTGTCAAAGTGATCATAAATCTCTGTATTTCTGTTAACGGAGGTCAGTTTGAACTCAGACCATTTTTTCCTGGGAGTCTTTCCAACCAGTGCAGGTGTGTTATTCAGCGGAGGAAACGTGAGAACTTTGCTTGCTGCAAAAGTGATGGAAGAGAGTGTTCCCACAAGGGCGTGCACTTACACTCAGCAGGACTGACTTGTGACAGCACAGAGCTAATGAGAGCTATATTTTTACATGGCAAATATTTATTTGCCGATACATAAAAGGTATTGTAAGTTAGAGCCTAATTTTTAGCTCCTTCATAAATTGTATCCTGGGACGTGAATGATATGTTTCTCGACAAAGACCCGACAGACAAATATATTTCAATATTACAAGATGAATGTGAAAAACTGGCATTATTTGAAGCTAAAAAAAAGCTAATTTGTCCACTCTGTGTGGTTTGAATGATTGTGTGGTTGAGAGCTCTTTGAGGGTCTGTGTCTGACAGAAACCAGCGGAGAGATGCAGAGAGGATGAAGAATGGCATATTAAGCATTAAGGATGAGGGAAGAGCGCAGCAATTATTCCTGTCCATATTTCACTGAAAACACTCAAATTCATCCACCCGTCTTCTTCCTCCGTTTCTCCTTCGCTCACTTTTAAAACGTATTGTTCTGTGCACTTTTCACTCCTAAGTTTGTTTACTCCCCCATTCTCTCTCGCTTTGATGTCTGATGTGTTGAAAAGACATTTTTTAGTCAGATGTTATGTAAATAAAAGTTTTTTCAGAGGTTTCTCCTTTCCTCATGTTGAAGTTATTCCACACCCTTTCTTCTGCCAGCTTCACTTTCTCATTTTCTTCACTGTCAGTTTGAGAATTAAAGACAGTATATAACCAAACCCCTGTCCAAATACTTTGACAATGTGTAAAATGTAAATTCAAACAGAATGCAATGATTTACACAAACTGTATTGAAAAAAGTCAAAAAGTCACTGTCAGTGGATACAGCTGAATGAAACTCAGTGAAATTTTAAACTCTATCATACCATCAATCAATCAGTTGAACAAACAAACACAAACCGACCGATAAACCATTCTATAATATCTGATGCATCATAAAAGAAAACTGAAGAAAAATACAAAAAAAAAACCTCCAAAAGAGCTAAAATCCTATATCAAACAAGGATTTCGTTAAAACTACAGCAGATGGTCTTTTCAGATCCCAATAGCTTTTTAAATATAAATAATTGTTAGTTTCCTTATGAGTTTTTTTTTTTAACAAACTATCTTTTGTATTAAACAAACTATCTTTTGTATACATTTTGTAAAGGTTCTCCAACTGCAACACATTCAAAATCTGAAATATAGTCATCTTTGCGCTGCGACACAGAGAGCTGCGACACAGAGAGATAAAAACAGAGAAGCAGATAGAGCAGGAGAGACACGGCCCCAGTAGTGGTTTTGGCTGAATACGTATGGTTTTCCAGCGTCTCACTGGGGGACAGGGGATTTTCACACACACATGCTGGTTGCTTACACTGGCACTTGAGGCTGGTACAGTATTACAACACATTACCGTCTCTATTTGGCATTGTTTGCTTTGTCTCATGCCTACACATATAAACACACATGGATGCAACTCCTGACCATACAAGCCAACCACGGGCACCATGGGAATAGTCTGTTGGCTACTGGCAAAGCTGATGCCTGGTCTGAGTCCAAGATAGAGCAGCAGAGAGAGCTGTGAGAGGAAAACACCACTGAATTACAGCTTCAAAAGATGTCATCGCTTGATTCCTAAAATTAAAAAAAAAGGGAGTAATTAAATCAGCTTTGGAACTCTGAACATATTTAGTCTGACCTATTCGTGTCCCAAAAGAGGTAAGTATGTCTATAGTGATAATATTCTGGTGGTATTTGCCTGAAGTCTCTCATGTATTCTACTTTACTTTAGGGCTTCATGCAGATGTTTGTGTCTGCATTAGTATGTGAGTTTGTCTGTGCCTGATGGCAGAGGGCCTCCTTAGGATGACAAAAATAAGACTCACAAATAACTCCGCCTTTACACAACAAGGCCCGAGTGCAATTTCACAACAACACAAGCCTGTTGTGTACCTGCTTAGGTTTTATAAGACACACCGGGTCTCTGTCTCCGGTTTGAACACATGTAGATCTGCATGTGTAAATCAGTTTTGGAGGGCACTTAGGTGCTGCATGTCTCTTTTCTACACCTGCTTGTGTTTGTTCAAGAAGCTGGGTCAAAGGATGTATGACGACCGGTAATTAGGCGGCATCCAAAAACCTCTATACAAACATACAAGACCAAAACAATCGGAGTGATAGTCCCGAAACATTCAGGATGAAAAGAAGAAAGGGAATAAAGGGAAGAAATTGACAAAAAAGCATGAAAAAAAGAAAATTTGATGAAGGATGAAAACAAAAAAACAGAGCAAAACAGGAGAGTTGAGAGAACGGAGGAAGACAAAGAGAGCAGTCACAGAATGACATGTGTCTTACCAGTCACAGTATAATTTCCGGGCCCATGAGAGTGTGTAAATATGGCTCCGACACCAGTCTGGTTGAGCTGGTACCGCTGTATGATGCCATTTTGATGGGAGGGCTCAGACCAGCTCACGTGGAGGGAGGAAGAGCTTATCGTTGTTACCACTGGAGGCTGCACATCCTCTGGGACTCCCTGGACTGTCACTGCCGTCACCTTAATGAACATCCACACACATACAGAAACAAAAGGAAAATTCACAAGAAATATTAAAGTATTATCTGAAATATTAAAGATGTATCACATTTTACAGAACAGAAAGGGTGCAGATAAATGTTCCAAGTATTTAAAAATGAATGCATTGGAATAAAAAGTGCTTCAAGAGTCAAGGATCCTCTTTCTAAGACGGTAAAAACCTTGTTGAACACAGAAGAAGAGATTTGCTGGTGACTTTCATCTGAAGTACAACTTTAAAGAAGTGATTATGATGGAGGTGTGGATTTCAATCAATAGTATGAAAGTTGAGACAGTTGAGATCACTTGTAGTAGTCATCACAAGAAAAAGAAAAAAAAAGCAGTCTCAGAGCAGCTTTAGCTAAGGCACAAAAAAAGTGATGCTTCTTTGTACAGTGGTAAGAATAACTATCCTATTGTAAATTCCTGGTGTAGCTTCTGTTGGCCACTGTGAATGCTGGGTGAATGTGGAGACCACAGAATCACAGGGCAATCTGGTGCTAATGGCAACAGGGATATCCTGCCTTAATAGACTGTCACTAGCACTTCCACCAGCTGTCCCGCAATGTGCTATGCAATTAGAGCACTGCTACAACAACTAAGGAGACACACGAGCACGCGCATACAGATAAAACACTCACAGGTACATGCAGGTGTATATGCGCTTTGAGAGGCAGAGCAATTTCCTAAAAGGGATAAATAAAGTATTCTAATTCTGATTCGGAGACGAAACAGCAAAAGAGATGAGAGGATGCGTGGATGTGTGGCATCAATCAGAAATTACTTCTTCATGCTCAGAACTAAAGTGGCTCTGGAGGATTTAAGAAATGACGTAACAACTTATAGGTCCCTGTTGTGTCTGAATGCAATCCAAACACTGTAAAGTGAACCTCAGCTTCTCACTCTTCTGCATTTAAAAAAAAACGTAACTCTTGGATGGAGTAAAATATTGAAGTGAAGGCCAAGATGTGCCTGGATATATACAGGACTGTCTCAGAAAATTAGAATATTGTGATAAAGTTCTTTATTTTCTGTAATGCAATTAAAAAAACCAAAAATGTCATACATTCTGGCTTCATTACAAATCAACTGAAATATTGCAAGCATTTTATTATTTTAATATTGCTGATTATGGCTTACAGCTTAAGAAAACTCAAATATCCCATCTCAAAATATTAGAATATTTCCTCAGACCAAGTAAAAAAAAAAGATTTATAACAGCAAAACAAAATCAAACATTTGAGAATGTCCATTAATGCACTCAGTACTTGGTTGGGAATCCTTTTGCACAGATTACTGCATCAATGCGGCGTGGCATTGGGACATTTTTTTTTTTTTTTTTTTTTAATTGCATTACAGAAAATAAAGAACTTTATCACAATATTCTAATTTTCTGAGACAGTCCTGTATACAACGTTTCTGTCCTGATTAATGCAGCCATGCATCCAGCCATCAAATCCTGCTCATCTGGTTTCTGGTTGCAGGGGCAGCAGCCTCAACAGTGACTCAGATCTAGACGGCTGCAGCCATCTCCCTCAACTTTTCTAGAAGAGCACTTTAGCGTTCCCGAGCCAGCCAAGAAGTTTGATCTCCAGTGTCTCCTGGGTCTGCCTCAAGGCCTCCTCCTGGCTGGACATGCCTGAAACACCTCCCCTGGGATGCATCCCAAACAAATGTTCCAAGCACCTCCGTTGACTCCTCTCAATGTGGAAGGAGCAGTGACTCCACTCCAAGTTTCTCTCAATTGACTGAAATCCTATCTCAAACTCGTACGCTGCATCTATGTCTGACACATTCACTAATTTTGACCTGAAATGATTTTATCTGCTAACAATTCAAGGTCTCCTCTGATGTCTATTTCACAATGCACCAAATCAGTTTTTACACTTGTCCCTTGCACACTGTTCCAACTATTTACCCAGTTTGTCTTCATATTTTAATGATATTATCTACCTTAAATCACATAATCATCAAAACACAAAAAAATTGAGAACCGCTTTTATTATACTCTTTAAATCAATACACTATTTTAAATCAATTAAACAACATGTTCATTTCTCCCATCGTATTTACATCCAAACAGCAAGTCGTGTTACAAACCTGTTGCCAATTTGTTTTAAATCTTTTGTTGGCGGTGTGCACATTTTTCTTTCTTTAACATTTAATATATTGACTGTAAATTATTATTAATTAATGTTGTCTAAACTTTAGGACACATCGATTTGCAAACCTTCATTCACTCATCTTCTAATTATCTTAGCGGTGTAATTTCTTTTAATCTACAGTAAAGATTACAACACATTAAAGATTGATTCAACACCTTGTTGTGTCTGCAAATGTATGGAAACGTAAAAAACCAACACAACCAATACAGTTTTGAAACTTACAGATAAAACGGACTAAGTGGCAGTTGTAAAGGCAAAAATGGTTCCTCGGATAGTGGGAAAGGGTTGAAGATGAAAGGGGTTAAGAAAGTAAAGAGATAACTGTTGAGAGAAACTGGGATCAGGAACGTTAGGATCAGGCGAATGACAGGAGACAAATGGCAGAGAAAACAGGGCAAAAGGATTGGAAGACAGAGGAGGACCAATCGCTCTTCCTCCTGCTCTAAATGACCAACCGTATTAGATCAGCACCTTCTGTTGTCACAGCAGGTGTGCGCTTGTGTGTGCCTGTGTTTGTTCGTCAGTGTGTGAGTGTGTGTGCGAGTGTGTGTGCGAGTGTATGAGAGAGAGAGCGAGCTGATGCCAGGTAATTGCAGTGGTGTATTAGGTTAGTTCAAGTTATCCCATAATTGGGACTGTTTGGCCAATTTTCACTGGTGTACAAACTAATACATCTCACTCCTCCCCCCTCAACCGCTGCAGGGAGTGTGTGTGCTTGCTTGTGTGAACATGAGTGTGTGTGTGGGAGGCAGACAGCGAGAACATGGTAAGAGATTGGGGTTGTAGTGTAAGAGGTGTATGTAGGTCTTGAAATTTCAAACCAGAATGATCAACTTTGAGAATTTTTAAACATTGTCTAAACTTTACTCTGGGCATCACGCAGGGCAAAATGCAAATCAACAAACAGAGAAAATATGCCATCGTGCTTCGCTGCCCAGATGCTGACGCAACGCCTTTGTGCTATAAATCCAATTTAAATTTTCCCATGAGATTTTGTATACAGTGGCAACTAGAATTGCTCAGTGAAACTGAAGCTTATTGGAGGCCTATGTAGACACTTATGGTGTCATTATTCAATGGCTGTTTTCTTCATAATGACTTAAAGCAGAAAACTGTTTATTGCTACTTCAAACATCAATTAATTTTATTGAAGTTACTGATATGCTGACAAGGTAAAATATGTTAGAGGGAAGGTGACCATAAAACAACAAACAAATTCAGTCTATGTACCGTTTTTTAGAGCTGTTGATACAGTATATGCACGTGTGGCAATGTGAGATGTTGCTGCAACCCAGAGGTTCTGACTGAAGGTCTGATTTACTTCTGTAATGTGTTCAGATGATGCTACTACTACTACTACTACTACTGTCATTTAGCAGACACTTTTATCCAAAGCGACTTACATCTGAGACACACACTGTGGAGCAATTGTGGTTAAGCTTGCTCAGGGGCCCAGGGTGGTTCATCTTAGTTGCCTGGGTCCTCCACCGCACCACACATGGCAGCTAGACTGATACATCGGTTCAATAAACAGCACCAGTCAAGACACCATCATACATATACAGTATCTATGCTCAGAGCTATAAAGTAATCACCAGTCACTAAGAACATTGTGACTAACTGCTTATTGTGGAATAAGTCCTCCATGTGCTTCCTAAAGAGCACGGACCAGTCAGGATATGGACAAAGAAAATCTGGAGATGTCTAGGAGTGTTTGGTAGAATGATTTTAGCAATAGGTCCTTTGGTGGCTGTTGGTTATTGGGTTGAGTCTCTGTGGGATTGCTTCCCACAGATGCTATCAGGTCCCGACAGATTAGTATCTGGGAAGTTAGAAGACCAAATGAGCATTTCGTTGTCTTTTGTTATGTCCTCTGAGTACTTCCTAAAGAATTGGTTGAGGGGCCCAGTGATGACAGGCTGGGGGAGACAGCTAATGCTGGAGAATGATATGATGGATGGGGGTGGGATTGCTCTGCAAGTTTTATACATGTGTAAAGTGCCAAAATAACATTTACGTGAATGCCAAGTTACAGGTTTTCCCAGCAATACAAGGCATTTGTTTCCTCATGATATCGGTCGGTGGTCATAATATTATGGCTGCATTATGATCACATGATTAAGGAGATGCAGGAGTAAGAAACTGAGATGTTTTCGCTACTTTATTGTGATTGGGTGCTTTTATTGGGGGCTATTGCCCCTGGTAAGGCCTCCCAAAGGCAAATTGGTAATTCAGACAGACAAGAATGATTCCTGGATGGCACATAAGGCTATAAAATACATAAACAATTAAAATCAGAGAGCCAGGACTTGGGGAGGGGCTTGCAGGCAAGTTCCTGGTAGCTGGGCAATTGGTGGTGGTGAGTTCACAGGGCAGCTAAAGACATAAGCCTCAGCCTTCAGACCCTAGTTAACCAAGGCTTGCTCTAGGGGCATTAAATGTCACAATGGCCCCTTCTCTACCTCTGAAGGAGCCTGAACTTGTGTGTGAGATTGAGAGACTTTACAATCAGATCTTCGTATTTGTGGCCATATGTTTTGGACACTGGTGAAAACAAGTAATCAACTGATCAACCGACTGGTGGCAAGTTGGATCCGATGGGGGGGACGGATGCTGGGCAGACCTGCCATGGCCACATGTAAAGTTAGGGTTTACTGTGAATGTCAGAAAGAAGCTTCGGGTTCTCACCTTCAAAACTCACCTCCATAGATGCTTTAACAGTATTTTGTGGGAGACGGTGAACATGAGACCAAATTGGCGATTCTGTGTCTCCAATGGCCAAGTGGCAGACTAAAAGTACCGGTATAGCTTCACAGTTGCTGGTGCCTACCATAGCAGTAATCCTCAAACCTGCTGCTGGAAAACCCAGGTGATAGCTGCCAAAATGAAGGAGCTCCATAGGTCTTGGTTAGCACAAGTAACTCAGCTGGCAGCTGACGGGTACAGGCAGCCGAAATGTACTGCAGCCTTGGTTGTACAGTAGGAAGGAATGAGTGTGCAAGGAGTTTAGTGAGGACATTTGAAGAGTTCGGATTCTGGAAAAAAAAACGTTAGATGCCTCAGTGCTTCATCAACACTGTTAATAGTGAGGCTGAGGTACTGTTGATCTCAGCTGGGGATGTTGGCAAACAGTGGAAGGATTTTTTTAAGGAGCCTTTCAATCCCACGAACACCTCCTTCACAGAGGAAGCTGAAACTCTCGAGTCTATGAATGGCTCACCCACCACTGGAGCTGAGGCTGCCAAGGGTAGTCAAGAAACTCTACAGTGGCAAGGCTAATAGATGAGATACTCAAAGGTCGGGGGCAGTGCTTCTGGGCTGGTAGACTGCTGTGGTGATCCACTTTTTAAGAACGATCACAAGAGGGTGTGTTCCAGTTATGGGGGATCAAACTGCTCAGCTTCCCTGGGATGAGAGAGTCTGGTTGATCGTCCAACTTTCGTATTCACGAAGAACAATATGGGTTCCATTCCAGCCACATTCCTCATTGTACTTTGTGTGGGGTGGCAAGAGATTATTGGGTTACTGGGTCTGTTGTTTCAGGCTATTCAGTCCCTATACCAGTAGTTGGAAAGTTTGATCAAGTTGGATTTATTCCAGGTGGGAGATGGACTCAGTCAGGGCTGCCCTTTGTCACCCATTCTGTTCAAATCTTTATGAAATAAATAGCCAGGTATAACCAATGGTTGGAGGGCGTTGAGTTTGATGGCCTTACATCTCTATTTTTTTTGCAGATGTGGTCCTGTTAAAGTCACAATCTTCAAATTATTACATTAACATGACATAATAAACTTCATTACACTTAAATGCCGATGTAGTAAAGCTATCACAATACACTCCTTGCACAGATCTGACTCCACTGTACTAGTACTAGAAAGTGAAATTTCTTTTTCTGTTGTTATCTTTATTCATATTTAATTTTCTTTTCATCAACCTCCATCATAACTATTCATTTACAATGCACATTAATCCATCCACCGCGTATCAGTTTTCCACTACCAGGTCAACCAATTTTATTTTCACCTACCCTCATCTGCACTCCCAGTAACACAACCACAGGCTTATTTATTATAGATGAATGCACACACTTCAGTGTAATGAGATGTTAAATTATCTTAAAAAAAGGAGAAAAGACAGAAAGACACTTTTCAACGTGAGCTTTCATCACCACTAAGCCGGAAAAATTAATTATTGTGGTGATATCAGCTCAGCCACAGCCAGAGAGACAGGAGGAGAGAGTTATGTGTATTATAACCACTATCGCAAACATCACATAGGCTCAGCAAATCCAGAGCCCTATAGTGGGAACAAGCAGAAACAAGGCTAAACAACAACTTGCTTCTGCAGAGGAACAGCACAGAGTTCCCACAGAGCTGAAATATCTTACACTGTAAATTCTTAATGACAAAAGGTCAGCTGGGTTTAGAGCTTGCAAAATATAATTTTACTGAACAACTTTGTCCCAAAAGTACGACGTGAACAACATTTACAATTCACCAATTGGCATCTAAGTTGGAATTTAACAATGGGATGCAAATGATTCAGACGAGTGGCCAAATGCAGAGTATGCTTCAAAGTTGTGCTGGGACAAAATACACGAGAAAACATGAGTTATATTTTAGACTTGCAATCAGACAGCCGCAAAAAAGAATAATTCCACTATATTTAATGGTAATTTTCTTAATCAGAAACAACTTTTACAGAGAGCAAAGAATTTAATAGTTGTTCCTAAAATGAAATGAAAACATCAACAGTAAAAAGTACAGATGCAAAAACATTTTCCACGTTGAACTGTCAAATAATGCAGACAGCAATTAAAGGTGAACCACTATAGACTCTCATTTCTACTGCTCTCTCTCGCATGCACACACACGCATGCACGCACGCACGCATGCATGCACGCACGCACACGCACACACACACACACACACACACACACACACACACACACACACACACACACACTTTTTTTGCACATAATTTCCTTAAGGTATTCAAGCTAAATTAAAGAAGTGAATAAAACTACAGAGTAAAGTGGTGCTTAGTTCAGTGAAGCTAAGGCCATCTTTAAAGAAGCCATTAGATAACCATACAGTGGAATAATGCTGCTATGAAATGGGGTGCTACAACAGATTAAGATTTTCAAAAGTGTGTGGGTCTGTGTGCTGGTGTGTTAAAGAAAGACCACTCTGGATGGAAGGCTGACAAAAGAGGAGAACAAAATCAAACAGCAACAGATATTTTCTCTTTGTACTTGTATTTACAACCAGTGATGCTTCATTGTCTTTTTGTATAAAGTAGTTAGGATATACCGGTGAAAACGTTATAAATGCAGTTAATCAGTCTCGTGTACAACCTGCTAAAGAGATTTTAAGATTCATAAATATGCATACAAGCGATGAAAACTATTACATAAAAAGATCTGGTATTTTTGCAGTCAGATACCCACTGAAACGCACATGCAATCTTACCTTTGTGCTTTCAGTGCAACCAGCCCGATTACAGGCGCTGAGCTGATAACTGTATTCCTGAAAAGGCCTGATCCCACCGACATCAGTGAAACTGTATTCATCTCCACGATAACGTTCTTGTCCGTCCCGTAGTATAACATAGTGAGTGATCACACCTAGGAAAATGTAAAAGATTGTTACACTGAATAATAATTGTTAGGTTTTTCTCAATGTCTGGTTACAAGCCATATTAGTTTAATTAAACTAAAGAACACTTGCAGAGACCATTTATCACAAAACTACATTTCACATTATTTTTATAAAAACTGAAAAAATAAGTGACATGAACACTGAAAAACACATACGAACCATTACGTCTGGCAGGTGCTTGCCATTGCAACTGAATGATGTCGTCCCGTTCACCCAGGCGACTCCAGCGGGGTGGGGCTACTCCCCAGGGCTTGTCTTCGTTGGTCGTCACCGCTGTTACATTGCTGAAGCCCCAACCAAAGCTGTTCCAGCCCTTCACTCTGTACTCGTAGGTAGTGAAGGGCTCCCGGTCAGAGTCTACAGTGAAGGAAGAAGGAGGGGACAGCTAAAAAACGAAGACAGCAGAAAAACAGTACCCTAAACATTTATTTAATTGAAAAAGAAACAACTGTTCTTATACTCACTCCTGGAGTCAGTTAAGAATTAAGAATCCCTAATTCACCTAACATGCATGTTTTTTGGAAAAAAGGTCAGACTATGAGGGAAAAAAAGACAGGGGAACCTTCAAGTGGTGAGGGAGGCACCAACATGATGCCCATTCATTGCAGCCATTGTAATAAATGGTATTGTTGATCTGCACTTCTCACAGCTACTAGCAGAATCCAGGTTCTGCTAATCAAATGCACTTCATGAAGGTATCATCAATAACTGTAACCACCTCTATAAAAGCAGACATTTTGGCAGTCTGCTGGTCTAGAGCTTATTTTTAGGAAGTGTTGTCTTGCTGTAGTGGTTTCCCAATCCTTACTATTGGCAAAAACGATGACTCACTGTGTTATGGCACTGTATGGCGCTCGGGAAACTAATTGCAGAAGAGAAAATGGGCATGACTGAGCAAGAGAACCAACAAAAGCAATCTCTTAGACTGTCATAAGAGCATCTTAACCTCTACATCTACAGTACAGACCAAAAGTTTGGACATACCTTCTTATTCTTATAACATTTTTTCTCCCACTAGGGGAGTTTTTACCTGCCATTGTTTATGTAATAATTGCTCGGGGGTCATGTTCTGGGTATGGGTCTTTTGTTGTATTAGACGCTATATAAATAAAATTTAATTTAATTTAATTGAATTATTCAAACAAATGGGTTTCCAAACTTTTGGTCTGTACTGTACATAAAGGTAAACATTTCAAAAGCTCCTTTGTACTGTTTTAAAACAGTAAGGGAATACAAACCAAGCGCTTATGTCAGAAAGTGCTTTACCTTTAAAGTCCATATTCAATTGCCAACTCTGACATTTAGTCCAAGATGATTGTCCAAACTGGCAATTATTTGATAATCCTGGGTTTATTAAACAAAAATCTAGCATTTTTAATTGAATTACTATGTCAGACAGTAATATAGACAGTTTAAAAACAGATCTCACCATTTGGAATGAACTAAGCTACTGCAAGAGCTTCCCATTGCAGAACTACCGAAGTGATTACCATTTTTCACATTACAACAAGTTAATTTAATCATAACTGAAGCAGTGAGAAGCTTCCTATAATCCATTAAATATGTTTTATAGAGCCATTCTGTGGTTCTGGAAAAGGTGTTACTCTGTTTCAAGAGTTCAAGGTTCAAATTATTGGTGTGCAGCAAGAAAATGAAATAACGAAAGACATTGCTTGAACTAAAATTGGGTTAAAAAGTGTTTTTCTTCCCTCATGTGATGGTCATATTCCAAAATAACAAAGCCAAGATTCATCAGTTTCAAATTGTGAAGGAGTGAGACATTTTCATACATGGATTTGCCACCACAGAATCCAGACATTCAAATATCGAAAATCTTTTTGACGTGCTGGAGAAGACTTTACAAACCAGTCTCACCCTCCCACCACCAATATTCTGGATGTTATTTTGTGTTGGAAAATGTTATAAGATTGCATACATTTATCTAAATCATGCCATGATAAACACTTTTTTTTTTTTGGCCAGGCAGTGTACATGGATTATTTTTAGCTGAGAACATTTAAATGTTGTGTAAAGTGAATTTTGGTCTGAAATACCACAAGGAAAATAATCAGTGAAAGGATGGCGCATTTTATAGACTATGAATATATCAAGTCAAGGCAAGGAAAGTTTATTTCTATAGCACAATTCAACAACAAGGTGATTCATATCAAATCAAAAGCTATAAGGCGTGGCCGTGGATCAGTGGTTAAAATATGTTCTTTTGAACAAGAGACCCGTGGTTTGATCCCCAGACCCTACTCTTATTTATTATCATCTTCTATATTTAGAGTTAAAAAATAAGATACTGTATGGGCATAATCTATCAGATGATAATGATACTGATAATGACCATTAAAAAAAAAAGATGATAATGATACAAGTAATCCAGTATTTGGGATGAGACTCAAAGTTCTGGTGTAATCGTGCTTCAGGGAGCCCATGGTCTTCTAATTTGTCAGCTAATAGATAATCCAGGTCCTTTAATAACTCTTTACAAGACTAACCAATTTACGCTGTGGATGTGAGACATTTAGACAGCTGCTGCCCAAAAACTTGGATCTGGTGATGATTTTGTGTTTACTGCTCACACAGGCCACCTGGGGGCTACAGTAAATGTGCAAACCGCATTTACAGTATTTACATGAAACAAAATAGTTTTAAACACGTTATAATGACGTTGCCTTGTCAGTACAGCGTTAACTCGTCAAATAGACCATTAGACCCTAACAACATCTGTATATTTATGACACTCATTGTGGATGTGGAGCTATTTGGGCGTGATCTAACTTTGTTTTTTCCCCAGAGTAGTATAGCGTCACACTGTGGGAGTGTGTGTGCGTGTGTGTATGAGAAACATCTGGTGTATGGTGGGAGGCGACAGCTTTATGTGCCTTTGCCCAGATGGTGTCACAGCATTGCCTAGTAACGCTTCTCCTAAACGGCCAATGCCACACACACAAGGTAATCTAAGCTGAACTGCATAACTACAATTACTTCAGAGGTGCAATAAAATAACAGCTAAATGGATTTAAAGACACAGAAAATATCTGCTATTTACATCAACAACCAAAGTACATCTTCATGACATAGACCACCTGCCCTGGTAATAAATGTGTGCATAGGTTCAAAATCAAGACGCATGCCCAAAAACACATGCTCCTACTCCCTTTGGGATGATAAATAGTGGAGTGTGTTAAAACGGCACCTAAATGCACATCTCTAAGTTTTTATGGGACACAAGTGTACAGCACTGAATGAGCTAGCTTGTTACAGCTATTGATATATATACTGCAACAGCTGCCTTAGTGTATGGACGTGTGTGTTTGTGTGTGTGTGCGTGTGTGTGTGAGTATGTCTGCAAGCATATCTATCTGTAAAGTCTGTTAATTATTGTGTCCTGCACATTTAAACACAGCTATGTAATTGAGCCCCCTTATTTCACAGATGGCTACATTGCATTTCTTTATTTTCACTGTTATGAAGGACTGAAGTGAGAGTCCTACTTTTCAGTAGCTGTTGCAGTCAAAGGTGGCGATTCAACCACAGAATTTGATTAACTAAACAATCAAAAACGCATTTTTCTGACACGGAATGAGAATATCATTTTTGTAAGACGAGGGGGTGCTTTTCACGGCAGGGGGGCTGAATACGGCACAACACCGGGGTATGACAACTGCAGAACAAGTATAGGCGCACAATAAGAAACACTTTTTTCTCCATGAAAACACGTGATTTATTTATTATCACAAATAAAAAAATGAAGGTGCCTCCTGTGGCAACCTTTTGCTGAATAATACTCGATTTAACATTCAAATAAAATATTTCTCCTTTTGCATGTGGAGAATCCTCACCACAAGTTGAGCCATCCCCACCCCAGTCCTCAAATCAGGCACCAACAAGCATCCCTGCGTAATGCTGGGCAGATTAGCACCTTCCTTTCGAACGTATTAAATACAGACGCAATCACAATCCCCGCAAAAACTTTCAGGCTTGGTAAATCTCATTGCGTGTGGTAAATGGAGATATTTGCATTTCCCCCTCCCAGTATTTAGCGATTTCTGGCGGGTACGCCCCATATTGATTATTCATCAGGGCAAATCATTCAAAAGTACTAAATGAATAGCGTGTGCTATTTTGCTCATTTGAGAGGCGCAGTCCTCTTTGCACGCTGTTAGTAGATCAGCTTGCACATTGGTTTGCGGGTGATGTCAAGTTTGCACACGTTTTTACGCACGCAAACCTTTAGTAAATCAGGCCCTTAGTGTATTATTTTATATTACCACGAGAAAACGTGTTGTCAGTGAATTACCCAAAGTTCATTATCAATAGGTCTTAAATCCGACTATTGTGAAGTGATATTATGGACAGAAATTGAACTATGAAAAAAAAGTGAACGTATAATTAAAAAAAAAAAAAAAAAAAAAAAAAAAAAACCCAACAGAATTTGTCTTAATAGAAGTAAGTAGACAGTACAATAATCTGCCTCGCTGCTCAAATCAGTAATGGACCTGCAAGTAGCAACATTCTTTTAAAGAAATAGTAAAGTAGTTAGAGTTGACAGCAGGAAAGTGACAGTTACAAACACAAACCACAATAATTACCTGTATAGGTGTAAATGCTGGCATCTCCGCTGTACACTACCTCCTCGTGTGATGGACACAGTCCCTCCTCCAACTGAGAGCCCACATTGTGTGTGTGACTGTGTCCGTCTACCATTTTGTAAGTTTTATCCTTTCTGATTGTTTTTGCTGACAGGCTTGTAGAGGGAGTTTCCTGCGTGCTGCTGATGAATGGTGAATGTGTCATGGATTGTGTATCAGGGGGTGTGTGTGCAGTCAGGACCCATGTGCAGGCAGTCAGAGATGGATCAAGGTCACAGGAACCACAATACGCTGTAGCTGCTGCAGCCACGGGACACACAGCACCCTGCAAACACCGGTGCTGTATGGACGACAGACACGGAGTGAAGGGTGAAGGAGAGAAGATGGAAGAGTTAATTAGCATAAGAGAAGTGAATAGCCAAGTCAGAGGAGGAGAAGATAAAGGGAAAAATATTTTAAATGTTATTTTTCTGCAACCACGACGACAGCCTGCATAGACACTTTAAAAAGTTTCCTTTCATAATTTCATATTATACGTTAAATTGTAAGCCTCTCTCAAGCACACACATGCAAAGTGTAGCTACCCAGTTACTATTTGTACATATGTGTGTGTGTGTATCTTACATACTGTAGGGCTTAATGACATCATTAGAGCTAATGAGAGTTCCTACCCTTTGTCCCTGCTTGTGTATGTGTGCATGCATGTGCCACCTCATGCTGATTTAGGAACAAACAAACACCACATGACCCCAGTTGATAAATGGAAGATGGCCTGTTCTCCAACTCCTGATGTGACAGTGAGAGTGAGTTTGAAAGAGAGAAGGTGGGGAATCTAAGACATTTTATGTAAACTCCTAAGATCCACTACGCAGCTGAAGACGATCTGCTCCGGCCTTGCCGTCAACATGCCAGCTGTTATGTTATACTTGAAGAATGTGAACTGCAGAGCTTGGCTTCACCAGTTCTGTCTCTGTCAGAAAGCGTATAGCTGCATTTCCGTTTCTCTCAAAATTACACAAATTGGTGACATTGGTGAAAAACTGTGAATAGAAAACACGCCTAAAGGAGACGTGTCAGTATCACAACAAAGGGAAGGTTTTCAAAACTGCAATGGAAACACCTCTGCCACAGCTGCAGGTGACTTGACACACTCAAAAGAAGCAGTGGCGGACCTGCCAATTCTGCTGTTCTATGGGAAATGCCAATCAATCTCCACGGTGTCAGACACTGAGCACAGGGCCCACTAGAGGATGTGAAGCCCTCAGGCCACTCTCACGTAGTCTCTTTTGATTGTTTGTTCAGAGCTATTCACACCAGGGTCCTCCTGGAGGTCATTTTGCAGGGATCTGGCAGTGTTTACTCTGTTCCTCCTTGCACAGGAGTCACTCCATGCTACCTGTGAAACTGACCCTTGCCAAATGCAAAACTAGTGGAAAACAGTCAGAAAACATGGATGTCAGTAGCCTCCACCTGTAAGCCATTCCTGCTTTCGTGGTTGTCTCATGGTTGCCTCCCCCAATGCACCTGTTAATTTTATGAATAACAAAGCAGCTGCAACTGATGAAGAACCCCCTCTGATGCTTAAGTGACCAGATCAATATCCGAGCAGTTAAACTGAGTTGTTGCTATACTCAGTTTAGTGTTTCCTTAACTTTTTTAGGCAGTTCAAAGTTCTTTTTCACATCTTTTGTTGTTTTGTTTCAGAATCATCTAAAGGTGAACTTAATGCCCCTTCATGAATCAGCCCAATATACTGTACAATGTTAATAGCAGGTTGTTGGATTACTTCATAAATATAATACAAATAAAACATGAACCATTCATTTGAGTATTTGAGTATTCCGCTCTTTCACTTAGCTTTTGGTTAAAATAATCAATTTATAAGAAAGATAAGGCATTCTTGATTATGTTGGGGTCTCTCCAGTAATGTTATGCTGGACTAAGGCAATGCCACGTTTGCCTTCTCTTGAGAGATTGCTTCAGGTCTTTGCCTAATTCAAATGTAGACCTTCCTTTTCTTTTGTATGTAATCTTGAAAATGGTTTTCACATACATATTATTGTCTATTTGCCCTCTATTTCAATCCCAGTCCCTCTGCCATTTACAGACACGCACAGAGAAAACAAAAATAAAATGCTCCTACAGAAGGATGCTACCATTGTCCTGTTGTTTTACCATAGGAATTGAATTAATGAGGTGGCGGTCATGTCGGCTTTACTCTACACGCGTTGGGCCTTCTTCATGAAATCTTTGTAAATCTGTGAGTAGATTTGGACTCAAATCACCTCCTTAATAAAAACCTACTACAGATTTACAAATATTACATATTTGACCGTAAGGTTGTGTGTACATTTACAAATGCCATTCATTTGCAGATGCGCTCCCAGTTCTCATTAATTAACATAAATCAATGGCAAGAGACCACCTGATGGGAGGTATAAACATGCATCTTCATCTGCGTATGACAACATAACACACATTGATAAAGAGATAGAGAGATTTTTGACACTGTGAGAACAAATATAGTCATGCATGTTTAGTGTAACCCAGGTACTTACTTGTATTAACAGGCCAGGTGTGGGTCGGTCAGCACACACATGTCGCTGGGGGTCGAAACCAATGCCGTTGCAGCATTCCTCATCCTGATGTATGATCACTGACCCACAGCACTTAAGTATCACTGTAGCATTGCCAGCAGGGTGTATTGTGGCATGTCCATCATTTTCCAAACAACAAAGAGAGGCTGAAGAGTTTATGTACTCCTGACCGCAGCAGACAAATCCTGGAGATGAGAATGTGCATCACATTATTGTTTTAGGTCCATGTTTGAGCTCACTGTACCAGCAAATACTTCTTCCTCCTCCAAAAGCAAATCAACCAAGCGTGTTTTTGGATTACCTAATTAAAAAGTTTTAACTCCATTAAAGTATATAAAAAAAAAAGTTGGCCTCTTTACCTTTTTATGTCATCTGCCTCTCAATATTTAAATCAGGACAACCTACTTCCCCCCTTAATCCCTTCTTTGAACCATCGTATTTTCTTCTCTTAATGCTACTGCATAAAAATATACGGTTAAAACTGAGCTTTGCTGCTGCTCCTCTACACTTCTCTACACGCCGTCTCCACATGCCTTCACACGTCTATCCATATAATCTGCACAGGAACAGTATTTAGACGGCACTGAATATCCTTGTGCATATTTTCTTATCATTCTCATATACATCCACCTATCCTCTTCTCTCTCGCCATCCCAGCAATCTGTTTTTCCTCTTCTATATTCATGGCTCAGCAGTCATACTTGAGCTATGTCATTGAAAGAGAGTAAGGGAAGAGGAAGAAGCATGTTTTTCTGAGAGCTGCCATTTCTGACAGTGATAGGTGATGTCTGCTTGCCACAGCCTTAGCTTCGGCCGCAAGGTGACATTTAAAATACATGATATCACTCTATTTGCCTGTACATGCTTTTTACGGCTGAATGGCAAATTTAAAATGTCTTTTCTTGAAATTTATATCTGCGATTCAAATAAATTGAGTTGTATTAAATAACTGACAAAGTATTGAAGTAGCCGAAGATTCAAGGCACAAAATTCCTGATAGCAAAATTAATACTGAAAGAAAACCCGTAAAGGTTATGTCTATAAAAGAACAGTCCTTAGCAGGTCTCAAAGTTAGTTTAATATGACTTTAGATGAACAACTTGACATATTCTGTATAATTATTTATTTTATGAAAGTTAAGTCAAAATGGAAAAGCAACGTTGGTAAAATTGAGTACACCCATGAATCAGTCACTTACAGAATTACTTTGAAAGGCAAGAACTTGAAGCAGCTGTTTTATCTACGGCAGTATTGTTTTTGGTTGTTTTTTTTGCATTGTTGTGGAAAATTTTTGGCTCATTCTCCAGCATTCCATCCACGCTGAGATGTGGGCTTTGAATAGCATTAATTTTTCTCTCTTTTTTTCAGCAATTCTTTTGTAAATTTGCTTGTGTATTTAGGATCACTGTTGTGCTGTATGACGACATTTTATCAAGCAAACCTCGAGATATCGGGCATATTGCATCACTTTCCCCTCATGAATACTCTGGTAGGATAAGGGGGGGGGGGGTTTGGTTGACTTAGTGGCTGCAAGGTGCCCAGATCTGTGGCTGCAAATCAGAAAACCCCCGCTACTGTGCTGCACAGTTGGCCTGAAGTGTTGAGTGAGTGCTCTTATGCTGCGTTTAGTTTCTGCCAAACAGGGAAAAATCTCCACTTGTTCTCAAGTGAAATGTTGAGACACTTTTGAGGTTTTGTGAAACATCTGTGACAGGATTTGGTCAAAATAAAATACAAATGCACACTTTTCAATCTGGTCTGAACATCTTAGCAGCCTGTATTAGGGCCTGACGTTTGCCATTTCATTCTTTCCCACCCCTCTCTTCCAGGGGGTGTGCCTTATCTAAGAAGAATGTTTTTTTGAAAACAAAAAAAAAAAAAAAAAAAACATGGACACAAACCCTGTGTTTAATACCTGAAACTAGCGTGTTGCCTGTTTAACATTAACTGATGGGGTTGAGTGTCAAGCTGGCTCCGCCAATAACTCATTTATATTTTTACTTTTTTTTCCTGCAATTTAACCACCAACTTGATGCAGAAACACTACAATAGAAGAAGAATGGCCAATACAATCAACATGTTTAACGTACATAAACACTTTTCAAACTGAAGAAAAACAAGTTGGTTCCATTACATGTGATAGAAAATATTTGAAAAAGCATTTAAAATATTTAAAAACTGTTTATATTTAGCATATATTCAGTATTGAATCGAATTAAAGTAAAACTAATTGAATTAAACGGCCTGCAGAGTCTGATAAGTAGTTAAGCTTTTTGCAATTTGCCTGAGCATTATACAATCTGACCTGATGAGTTTGCCGGAACATCAACTCCTGAAAAAAATGTATGATTCACTCTATCACACTGTAAAATTATGGACCCCGAGTTGTTTGGAAATGGCGTTACAGCCCTTACAAGACTGACCAGCAGCCAAAGTCCTTAAATCACTGTTCATGTCCCTCCTTCCTAACATGGTGGTAACCCCAAGCGCCAACCATCTAACTTCCAGGTTGAGGCTCATGACAAACTAATTTGTTGCCGTTCCTCGACTGACTGATAGCGGCTGGCTCCAAAACCTCCATGTTATAATATCCAACATTAAAGTAGAAAATATACATATTTACAGCCTGGTTCAAAAAACTATTTTGGTCTCAATCATTTGATTTCACATCCATGACAACTCTGAAGGGGGTGATTTTTGTTTGTACAATGCCCAGAGAGTTATATCAATCAATACATTTATTTCTAATATGACTGATTGACAGTAGGCTCAGCCAATGGAGCTGTTATCACTTCTGCATTCGTAATCGTCATGCTACCGCGCTTAGCAAGGCAACCAGCCGTTTGTATTGACCCAGAGTCGGCCAACCATGACGGTCATGTTTGATTTTGCTGTCGAGTCAACATATTAAACGGTATATCCCGCTGTAAACATCTGACAGCACCTCTGCAGATATTTAGGTGGGATTCAGCTTAAGGAGCTGGGAGAAAAGCTTACTTCGATTGACATGTGGTGGGCGTGTTCCCGTCGGCTTGCTGAGCAACACGAGTGCGCCCGCACAAAGACAAACGAAAAACAAGCTTCAAAGCCAGTCTTCAGAAACCAATGGGTCACGTGACCTAATGCTTCGTCCATTGTTTTATACAGTCTACGGTTAACACACATGTGAACTGCTAAAGATTTTACCAACAAAGAGGTGGTGACACTTGCTGATCAATGAATAAGCACATTTAAAAAGCAGTACATGGCTGGTTGAGCACAACCTGGATATAACCTGGTTTAAATCATTGGTCAAACACTCAGAAACTGATTGAAAAATACATACAAACAGAAATGAATGTTTTTTGTTTTTTTTTTCAAATTTTGAAACTTGCTTATAGTTAAAAGTATGATTAGGTTCTTCCAATGAGTTCATAATCAGGTCATAATGAAATAAAATAAAAGCCTCGTATCATAGGTCCCCCCCCCCTCTCAATCGAAGCCTTAATGCTGTGTTCTGACTTTTTCACGTTAGGGGCCCTGTTACTGTTTTGGTAACAACAAAGTCCAATGTTGGGCCACCATCATGTGATCATGTGAACTCTGAACTCTTATGAAAGTTTGTGATTAGGTGAAAGACAACTTTAAACTGTAAAGACTACAAAGCCCAGCGGGCTTAGAGGTGTGAACAGGAGGTGGTGCCTGAAGCGGCGCATGTCCAATCACTGGCCAGGCGCTGATGATGTCACCGCACCTCGGTGGTCGAAAACTCTGCTCTTCCCCTCCCTCGGTCTCTCTTCCCTCGCCCCACCGTCGGATACACACCTATCCCGCTCCCAACGTGTTTGGGGACCACGTCTCTCCTTTTCTCCAGAGCTGGCGGGGGGAGGTCCTGGAACCACTGGGAGTGCGGCGTGCTCTGACTTCCCTTTCTCTTTAACCTTTCTGCACTCTGAGTTTCTCTTGCAAGGAGGACCTCATCCTCCGGTCAGCGTGCCCATATCAGCCCGAGAAGCATCCCGCCATCTGAGTCCGTGACGCCCACGCGCTCATCAGCCAAGACGGGAGCCCGCACGTCCGACAAGTGGACCGGACCCGCGCGCATCAGACGACGTGGCCAGGCTCCGTTGACCAAAGGGGGATGCCCGGCTGCTGCACGCTGCACCATCGCCCTTTTCATTTCAGAGACGGAAGGAGAAGGGAGCCGGGAGACCGCTTGGACTGAAAGCTCGCTACTGAAAAAGTGTTGTTGGGCAATTAGTCAGTTAATTTAGAGCGGTTTAAAGTTAAATTGTGTTTAATGTAACTTTGTATGCATATTACTGTGTAACGCACCGATGGTTGCGGCGCCGGTGAAGTGATTCCTCACCGGCGCGATCTACCGGCAGTGCTGTTTGTTTGTTTATTTTTGAGGCGACCGTTCTTTGTTAAACCCGCGTGGCGCCGTTTCGCCAGTTATTGGTGGGTTAAACACCGTGTCCTCCATTTCTCTTTTGTTTCACGTGATGCTGTTTTGAGAAACACGCGGATGATCGGAAGATTTGCATTACATGATTTATTTTTTTTTCTCCTTTATGTAGTTAATGTTTTCTTCTTTTTCTTCTTTATGTAGTTAATGATTTGTGTTCTTCTATGTAGTGAGCCATCAGAATTTATCTAAATTCTGCTTGACACTCGTGTAAATAAATTCTGATTGATTTCAATGAGAGAAGTTGTTTGTGTTCGTTTTGCACGTATTTTGTTACAAATGCTGGTTTGCCGGAGTTAGTGCTGAACTCGTAGCTGCCTTCAATATTATTCTGTAGAATAATCCATACTTTGAGACTGACTTCTGCTGTTAAGTTATCATTTTCCTGATGAGATCAGGTGGTGTCCCGTTTTGATTAAATCATATTGATAATTCAATTTGATAAATAATGTACTTTATTAATTATTAACAATTGTTGAAGGACAATTATTAATAACTCTCTTGATAACTGAAAGCGCCCCCTTGTGGCACAACACCAATCTTTTATCCAACAGTGGACAACACGATGTTGACGTACTGACTATGTTCTGCGATAGTTCCACTGTAGCACAATGCTCTTCTGCTAACCTCACAAATGACCAGGGCATCCACCTTGAAAGGGGAAAAACAGACCTACAGGGTGACACGATATCTCGTTGCCATCATATGCAAATGAGCAACAGAAAACCAAATGTCACCCTCCTGATATCTTCCGTGTGGGTGCCCCATGCAGCGCCCTGCGAGATGCCGCCCTAGGTGGCCGCCATTTTGCCCATTCCTAAATCCACCACTGCAAGCAGGCTTTGTCTTGCATTGGATTAAGGCTATAATATACTGCAGTACTGAGTCAGCAGCTCCCTGCTGTGACACTGAACCAGAAATACAAATGAGCATGGAATGACTTGACTAATACATGTAATGTCAGGATGAGAAAATAACAAGTCAACTTGTATCATAGTGTTTTGAATTAAAGGCTTTTAAAAAGAGAAAGGCTTATTTTGTGATTAGTTGTACTGGAAGAATAATCTACATTTTATTATTTATTTGGCTAATTTATTCCAACAGTGGATGACATGCTGATCTGTGGCACTATCTACCCCCAGCTGTGGTGCCCATTTTATTTGACAGCAGACATTAAACACTAAGTCACTGCTTTGTATCGCGGCCTTAGCCCTTTAATGAGGCTGCAGCTAGTTATGGAGTGATAAATAACTCATTGTTCCACACTCTAATTAGCATTCACACTTTGAACACATTAAATGCTCTTAATTTAAGCAATCATTTCACTTAAAGGCCAAAAGTGGAGAATGGCACATATTTTCTACTGCACTGTTGCAGTGCATTTTATCCTCAACACATCCATCACATGCACCAAGTGGCAGGTGAACACATGTGTATGTGATTGTTTGACATAAAGGCAGTCTGACGGATAGTAACTCACTTAGCAGCAGCAGCTGTTACAGAGCGACGCATTGGTAGCCAATTTCCTGCGAGCCTTACTTTCCCTTTAACGGTGTACAAATAAACAGCTAAACGCTTCTCTCACCATGTCCACCGCTACGTCATAAACTGGGCTTTCCGCAACTCAGTTTTCACTCTCCTCCCATTATTCTCCAATAGGATGATGGATTTCGTCCTCTACCGCGCCTCAGTTCAAATACCGCTCTAAATGGGAATAACTGACCTGAAGTCGAGAAATGATCTCTTACTTTCCCAAACCTCAGTTACCACTTTCTAAGATCATATTCTTCTTTTTTTGTTAGTTTAGTTTACATGCTTGTTTGTCTATACATTTGTTCAATTTCTGTTTTGCTTCATCAATTAACAACAATTTTCTCACTTATACTGCATTGTTTTTCCTCTCCCCTTAATCCGTGGGTGCACTTGTGTAAGATAGCTACACTAGAGCACACAAATGTAATACAAGTCCTCCAGTCGATTATCAGCTCCTGGATTTCTTTTCACCTTATATTTATTCGTTCTCAACCTCTTTCCTCCTGCTCATCTTGATGTCTTCTAGCTGTTTTCATCGCCCTGTTATCTTCTTGTGGGTACTCCCCCTGGCACCCTGCCTCCGTACACCTCATGGGTCTATAGTGTTTGTTTACCGTTTTGCAGCTAAACTTTGCTACTATATTATCATGCATTCAGCAGAAACCCAATCCCAGTATTTGTGAGCGTTATCTGACACACCTCTACATTTGTGTTAACATTTTGTAACACACCTTTATTTTCTGTTCTTCTCCATAAGCTGTGCGTGTTTTGCATGGGTGTATATGTGTTGACAACATTTTATTACACACCTTTTGTTTTCTCTCTTGCATCACAGAAAGCTTCCGCCCTAATCTTCAGATTTACGCAGGATTTGCATACATTCGTTAATAGCGTCGGGAGCACAGCATAAACACGAGGTGCTTAGACAACGTGAATTATTATTAGGGTTTCAGTCATTCCACTTAATGATAAGTCAATATTTAGCCCTGCCAATGAAATACAGATAAAAATGTGTGTTGTGGATTAGGGTTATCCGTGCTCTCTAGGAGACCAAAACCCCTTCGCAACTTTAAACAAACCAAACACTTTTAAATACCTGAATATATTACAAGGGACATGGAACAAAGTGCACAGCATGTGCACGCAAACGTACTTTTGCATACATGCATATCAGCACACTCTCACACTGAAGCAGGCTCCATCCGTCCTTAGTAGTAAGGTACTAGAAGGCACAGATATTCGTGAGCTGGTTATCAGAAAAAGCACCAGAAGGCACTAAAGAAAAATAAAAGTTTAAATAAATGTTATTATCCTTAAACGGCCCTCACCTGTGGGACAAACTACCAGAATGCACGAGGGCTGCTGAAACTCTCAGCTGCTTTAAATCAACGTTCAATACCTTCTTTATTTTTCAGCTGCACTGCACCTTTCTCCCACAATGCTCTGTAACTTTTATTTTCCTTGATTTCATTTGTTTTATTAATTTTTTAACTTGTCTGCCTTTTTTTTAATCTTCTTTTAAACATTTTTACTTTTTAATGTTTTTATGTAAAGCATTTTCGCATTGTCTTGTACATGAAGTGTGCTACACAAATAAACTTGTCCTGCTTTAAATACATCCACTTCTGTGTGTGTGTGTGTGCCTGTGGCTACACATCTACTGGAAGAAGTGTGTGTGTGTGTGTGTGTGTATGTGTGTGTGTGTGTGTGTGTGTGTGTGTGTGTGTGTGTGTCTGTGTGTGTGTGTGTGTGTGTGTCTGTGTGTCTGTGTGTGTGTGTGTACATGCATGCATTTTTGTGCTCCTCAAGAGGCCAGACTGTATGTCATGTCGAGAGATGAAATCACAGTGGATTGACTTTCTCACACAGTGCATAGTGTTCCCCTGTGGACACACACATGTGCTTGTTGGAGCTGAAAGTACACATATAATCAAAGACACACAACTCCTCTTTTCCCAGCAGACTGCTTGTCCTTCGTCTTTTTGACGTCTTTTTTTTTATCACTGAAACATTAACAGCTGGGCATGTGTGCAACATCATTGTGTGCATTATTGTGCATCTTTGCATGCAAGGCTCTTGAGTGCCTTAGTGTGTGTGTGTGTGTGTGTGTGTGTGTGTGTGTGTGTGTGTGTGTGTGTGTGTGTGTGTGTGTGTGTGTGTGTGTGTGTGTGTGTGTGTGTGTGTATTTATTTGTTGAGCTTAAGTAAATGGATTGGTAGCAGTTATTTTTTCACCACCCAACAGGGATTCACTAAAGATGGAGACACAAGAAGCAGCTGTTCGTGTGTTTGCAGAGTTTGGGAGAAAGAGGGAAAAGACATGGGACAGAGCGACTGAACTGAAGAAAGACAATTTAACAAGTACAACATAAGAGGGGAATAACTGAGATTAGTCTATAATAAAGAGCAAAAATTATACCATGGCATATGTTCCACATTCAACAATTCAAAACATATTTTGTTTTTATTTTTTCACAATACGCATGTACAGCACGTGCTCAGTAGCAGAGATTAGTGTTCGTTTAAAGTAGAGCAGGTGCCCCATCTATGTAGGCGACAGTCCTCAAGCAGTTCCCCTGCCCAGGCATCACTATAATCTGGTAAATGGTGATTTAGAGGTGTGTGCTTGTGCACCTGGATTCAGAACATAAGCAGGCCACTATTTCTCTGTGTCGGGCTAAGAGGACACAGATTGGGGTTCATCACAAATGGAAATAAATCCCTGCTTTTCACGGGCTGATGGGATAATATGTGTCAAAATAAATAGTTTCTGAGATCAAATTCAAATTTGAGAAAAAAAAAACAAGAAGAGAAGCAACATTTGAGGAGAAGAGACATTCGGTCTCTCAGGTTTTACATCAGAATTGAAAAGGTATTACCACAAAATCACTTCTCTACATAGATTTCAACATTTTAGTTTACTTATATGTTTTCTACAGGGAAAAATACTAGGCTGTGTTTCATTATGAAATTCTTAAGTTCACATGCATTAAACACCCTACAAATCCCACATTCAGATGTTTGATTATTTCTAATAGCAGTAATATTATTGGAAATTAAGCAAGTTGCACCTTTTTTCATATATCCCTATCAGGCTTTTAGCTCAACCCGAACCATGGGTGTGTAGGTATGCCAGCTGAAATGGAAAATGTTGTTATTGATTGTACACAACATTTAAGCAAAGGTGTCAACTGTAAGACTGTATATGATTGAGGAACTTACACATTATAATGACACCCTGTAGCTCTCATTTCCTTAGTAATTACATGAGTTAATTCTGATGTTGTGTCTTTCAATGTTAACTTTTAATTGGTCCAAAACATATAACTGCAATTCAAGAAAAACACAAAGGCCAATATGTACACACATACCCATACTAACACACACACGCCACAGCAGACTGTTCTCATCTCTGTGGTCCTGACAGCCTCTGGTTTTGTTCTTGCCAGTCATTAAAGTAAACCTAATAGAAAAGCCATCATCATAAATACATTAACAGAGAGAGAAATGTCTTCCTGTGTTCAGAGAGCACTCAATCTTCTAAAGCAGCCAAACGCTGCTGTTTGGACTGCACTACTGTTGGCCATTTGCTACCCAGCATTGATGAGAAGCTTTTGGCAATCATAAACGTACACACAAAAAGAGGAAAATACACACCCCCTGAAACTGATGTGAATATTCTAGCAGAAACAATCAAAGGACATACAAAGAAAGTTAATCTATATGAAGATCCACGCTGGACCACAGAAATATTCTCGGGCACATATGCGCTCACTTACACCCACAAACACATCCGCTCTTACTACTCCAGCAGGCTTGGACTGAGCTAGCTTAACTACTGGGATAATTTCCCTCCAGCAAATGGTCACTGTGCCCTTGAAAAACATATTTGATTATTACTTTTTCTCCCCCTCCTCTTTTTTTCTTTTAGCATCATCACAGCCATTTTCATCACGCGCTCTGATGATGGCACGGCAAGGCGCGTTAAGATAACACCCCGGCACCGCCAGGCTTTTAACACTTAAACGGTGAAAAGGGATATTCAGATTTGTCCTTGAACGTTTGGATGGGGCCTGCTTGGCTGGGACAGAGGGAGGGAGTAGGAGAAGGAGTTAAAGAAATGCACACATTTTTAAGATTTACTCACTTTCAGAAAAAGTGAGGAGGGGAGAGCTTTTGTGGTAGCACTCACAGCTAGAGATTACGGTGGTGGCGGGGTTGAAGGGCACATGAAAGGGTTAAAAAAGTGAGACACTATAAAGAAAAAGTGTAAAGGGGAAATTATTAGCGGGGCGAGTACTGAGGCAAGGGCGAGACAAGAAGCAAAAGGAGGCCAAAGAAGTCACCCATAGATTTAAAAAAAAACATCTAATCTCATCTAAGTCTTAACTGAGCATCTTAACTACAAACAAAACACTAAAGAAAAGAAGAGCAAAAGACAAGATTTAAAATTGGCTGTGAAGTTTCAGAATAAGATGGGGGTATGGAAGAAAACTCTAGTTAAAAAAGAAGCAGTATTTAATCTACTTTCAAGTGAAATGAAAGCTGTTTAAACAAACAGGCAGATTTGGAAGGAAAGGATTTAGCAAAGACAGTTGTGCTACTGTGTAACAACTGGGGATGGCGAGGAGAGGATTAAAGCTCGTCTCAATAATACACCAGAAATTAAAAGCTGGACAGTGCAAAAGTTATGCCAGCTTTATGTGAAAGCATATACGTGTTAATTAACCACAGTAACTTGTTCATAGGAAGTGACTTTGCTTCCATCATGCAGAACCAACACCAGCACCTGCAGTCCTCATATTTTCATCTTTTCAGCTAAAGCAGTGGTAGACCTATTTTATTTTTATTTTTTTCAAGTAAGGGGCCACATTTCTCACAGAGCGGCCAAATATGTGTCGTGAATCCTTGCACACAACCCAAGTTGGATCACAGTGACCTCCAATGACTCTGGTAGGCGCCTGTCTGGCAGCCTCTCTTGGCCTCTGTCCTCCCTGTGTGTGTTTCTCTTAAGCCATGGGTTGTTTAGGTCTGATCTAGAGCCACTATGACCCAGAGCTGATGTACATTTACAACGGCCACTTAAAACTTTACTTATTTCTTGGGTGGCTGGGGTGAAAAACCTAAGAATGGGAGCCAGGGCTGAAACAATAAGAAAGAAAATAAATTGAGTTGATGAGGGGGAAAAAACAGGGCATTTCTTGGCTTCATACTATCTGCATATTAATAAAAACCAGTAAATTTATGAATTAATGCTATGCTATGTATTTTAAAATGCACATTTTCCATAGTGTCCCAGCCTTTTTTGAACTGCGGTTGTACATTTATTAATGTTTTTTAAGTTGGCGCATCATTTTTCTTTTGAAGAAAAAGCAGATGATACATTTTGGATGCCGTTTAAATTTTACAACAGTAATATGACATATCAAAAAAAGATGATAATAAACTTGTAAAATTATTCTGAACACCACCGACAGAGGTCACCTCTATAAGTAAACACATTAAGAGAAAGTTGTAACTTTATCCATTTCATTCAAAAAGTTTTTACGAGTATATTTATATGGAGCAATGTTTAGTGTCAAAGCAGGAGTCCAAGCTTTAAGGGTCTAGAAGAGAAACTGATGTACAAAATCAATGTGGTGTCAGAAATGACTCAGTAAGTGGTTGATGCAGCTTCGTCGTGTTTGTATATTATGCAGATTAGATCAAAACATACATTAAAATTTTAGCAGTGAAACGTATTACTGCTGTAGCTATCAGTACTAAACATACAATCACTTCACTCCATTTAAAGAGTAAATTAATATGGGAACATTACACAGCTGAATAAATTAAAACACTCACTCATGTTCAGAGGAATGTGTTTGGACATCTTTGAGGATAGTCCATCCATCTGTCCATTACTTCTACTTCTTATTCAGGGTCACATGCTGTTTTCTGGACTACACCCTGGACAGCCTGCCAGTCCATTACAGGGCCACACATCATATGATAATGTAACTCTACTTTTTTATTTTTTATTTATTATTTTAACCACAGCTACAAGTTGTCTTGAAGCTTCCAAACTAGCTTGAAGTGAGTTATTGTGGAATAGCACTGCGTCAGTCCAGACCCCCTTCGGATGTTTATACTGTGATGAAAGTGTTTGCATGTTCTCCCCGTGTTCCCTTGGGTAGCTAATGCGAGCTACCCTCACAAAAACATGCATACAGTCCTGGGCTATACATGCCCCCTCTGGCCAACCGGGGCGCCAGATGGGGTGAGGAGGATCCGGCCGGAATAACGTGATCCTTCCACGCGCTACATCCGGCCGGAGAAACCCCACCTTGTCTGGTGAAAAGAAGCAGCCTGCTCACTCCTCAGGTAAGAAGGAGACCTGAGCTCAGTGTAGGGCCCTCCTGGGGTTGGTAGAGGATGGCAATGCCCAGAACTGTTACTTAGGTAGGAGCACTGGGTGATAAAATGGGGGAAAAAACCGGGATAAAAATATATATAAAAAAAATAACCTACTGGGTGAGATTTGACGCTGACAAAATCATCTCAGAACAGTTCATCAAAAAAACTTTCCGATGGAGAAGTGTTAGAACTTCAACTCAAATAAATACTGTACCTGTGTGAGGCATTGACCAAAGGTTTAGCTTTTATTGATGACATTCGAGAATTTAAAATAATTCTGTTTCACCTGACCGACCCAAACAAGCAAACAACAGTCCACTTGTATGTATGATGTATATGTTTTGATGAGTGAGCACTTAGATTTAATCCTGTTTGCTTACTGCTTACATATCCATGTTACCGTTTCGGTTGTGTGTGTTTACGTATGATCGTTGCTCCGTTTGTGTGTTTATGTGCATGCACACATGTGCATGCAAGCCGGTATGTGTATCTGCTGCCAGACAGCTGTCTCCTGGCATTGCTGTTCCCCTGCAGTGTTTGTGTATGGTTGTTGACAGTGTGGATGGTAATGTGTGATAGATCGCACTTCAGGGACACCATAATCACATCAGCCTAACCTAGTCTATCAGCTGGACACAATGGGATACCCTTCACTCCTCCTTTAATCTGCTCCATCTAGCTCTTCACCACTCTTCTGTTGTTTCCTGCTTACACTCCTGCTCACTTTAACCCTCTTTCTCCATGCTATTTATCTGATTTATATCATGTTGTTTCTTTTCTTCTTACTTTAATTCTACATCTTGTTTTTATATTCCTTTCTTTATCATTTCTATTTCATTTTGCATTCCATCTAAAATACCAATAATACATCTATCCATTTGCCTAGTTTTCTCTTATTTTGTAACACAGTCTTGACTCTGATTTTGTTTATTTTTCCTTTTCTTTTAAACATATATTTCCCACTACATGCAGAAAAGTAGACCTCCTTAGACACTTTGAGAAGGAACAATGAGAATGAGCAGGGCCGTGGATAAGTACTGTATTTTTTAATAAGTGTCGGTGCTTGGATGCTGTGCGTGGGACTGTCTTGAAGCTGACATGTGGGGTTGAGGTTGCATTGCTGGCCCCTGGGCCCCCCAACAGTGCAATGCATCCGGCAAATGGCCCTTAGCCTTGAAACCGCTGCTCGCTCTGCGATTCATCATACCATATGTTCTCAATGGGGAAGATAACACTAATGACTGATGAGTGAATGGGAAGGGGGTGCATGAAGGGGGGGAAGGGGAAGATGGAAAAAATATCATGGAAGATGAAAGTAAGATCAAGAGGCCAAGCAATGAACCAGAGGAGGTGAGGGAAACAAGAAGAGGAAAAGGAGGTGACAAAAAAGGATGACACAGGCAAAAAAGTAAACGGGAAATGTATAAAAGAGAAAGACAAAGAGGTGGAGGACATGGGGAGCACATGCGCTCGTTGGGAGTCTCCTCAAATGAAGGATTACGATACGGGCTGCTCAGTTTAAGGATAGAAAAGAGGATCTAGTTGAGGCAAAGAACAATGACGAGGCAAAATGAGCTTGGGTATGAGGGCGTCAAATTACATAAAACTATGCATACAAATGTTATACAATACTTAACGGAGAAAAAACTGAATAGGTGTTATTGATGGTGCATAAAAGAGGCTAGATGCGTTGGGAAAAGCAAGAATGTTTATCAATAACTGATAAGAAGTTAAAAATGTAATTAAAATAAAATAATTTTGCTGTTGACCAGGCTTTCCAGTCACTTTTCTCACTGCATGCGTGTACTTGTGTGTGTGTGTGTGTGTGTCAGCGTTGTGAGGCTAATGAAGTACTATAGACATGCCCATATGGGGCCATTGTTTATGTGTGATGAATAGAGTCCACATTTCTGTCTCTGGCATTCAACACTAAGCAAACCCTGCCGAGGGCACCCTGTTGACTCTGTGTGTATGTGTGTGTGTACACCTGCAATACATCTATGTGTAAAGTGTGTGTGTGCATGTGTGTGTATTTCTCCTGCTGTGTGCTTGGCAGTGCCCTCAACGGTGCCATCCTGAGTGTGTTTCATCATCATCTGCCATGACAAAGATGTCTAATGACACACACGTACACCGACACCCACACATAGACAGACACGCGCAGTCCCATCTGTGCCATGGTCTCCGGGTGCTTTGGGACACTGCAGGAGACGAGGACAGGGAAACGACCCCACGTTCCTGCGCCATGTGTCTACCTCTCAGCCCTTTTCCTTTTCTCTCCTTTCCTCCACTCCTGTCGTTTTTTCCGTCCTTTTCCTCGCTCTCCCCTCTAGCCAACCCCAAAAACACTTGACATGCCACCAGGGACTTAACTCTGACAAAACCACTTTTAGGCAAGTAATTAACTAGTTCTCGGATCAAAAAGCTTCGTCTTGATTGAACTTGAGATTTAAAGACCTAATTCAATTGAATAATATGTCATGAACATTTTCTTAAGACAAGAGTCATTTTTTACTGAGTTGCCTAAGCAGCCCTAAGTTTTTCTTTCAGTGTCAATAACAAAACTAAATCCAGTTTTGCGCCATTTAATTTTCAATTTCCCTCTTAATGGAAATGCACTACCAGCCCCTCGGCTGGTTTACTGGTCTACCTGTGAGTTTTTCACACTCACCTGGGGTATATTTATGCACTTCCCCCCTCTCAGCGTCACCACAGCACACCAGGGCATCATCTACAATCCGGCCTCCACAGCACTGAACCCCGTAGCCATCATGAAGGCTCCCACTGCAGCAGAGCTGGCCGCCTGTCATGGAGTAAGGAGCCCCCCCACAGCAGCTGTCACCTAGCCCCACCGAGACTCGGCCCTGCGAGTGGTCAGGACAGCAGTATTCATCTACAAAGACAAGGACAGATGAAGGGAAGACTTGAACAATGTAGAGAAGATTGGACTCAAGTCAAGTGGAACAGAATACACCTGATGTTAGTGAAAACAAAACAAAAAAGTAAAACTCACCGTTTTTTACAAGAACATAATATCCTCCACAGCACTGGCGGTCAGGGAGAGATGGGACCAGTTTGCCATTGCAACACACAGGGTTGAAGGAATCATTCAAATGTAGATAACGGCCCTCGCAGCAATGATGATGTGGCTTCCGCGTGTAAAACAGTCCACTGCAGCAGACCTGAGTGCAGCACATGCAAGATAAAGTATCTCAATTAAATCCATACAAACACAATAATAGAAATCTGCATTACATTATTAAACATTCTAACTGTTCACCAAAGATGTGGCCATTTGACCATTTAAGATTATTTCCTGTGGGCTTAAAGACCAAAACACAACTTGCAACATTAAACAGTAAATGTATTATACTGTTCATCTAGGACATTAAAAATGGCAGCTTTGTTAACAACTGAAAAAAAAAAGAAAAGGTGTGCTGCACATGCCTACTTTACACTTGTACACAAGTTAGTATTTTTTTATATATTTTATGTCTTTTTGTGTATGAGCATTTGTCCTAAAAAAAGAGGAAAATATTTTTTTTCTCCTCAACTGTGGGTTTATAATGTCAATGAGACAAGACACTGAACCCCATATTGCAACTGGTAAGTTCATCAGTATGTGATTGTGGAATCAATTTTATGTAAAGTACATAGAATAAAACAACTTAAACAAAATTAGAAGTTGCCATATCAGTGCAGTCCATTTACATGTGTGCATATTTTGTTTGAGGTCAAACATGGTTACTGTTTGTGCCACTAGATGCTTTCAGTGTCTTAGGTTCGGGGGAGAATGACACTGAGGATTATTAGTATTATTAACTTCAGGTGAACAGTCAAAGCAAAGATGCTGAGTAAACTGTTTTTGTAAAGTGAAAGTTTTTTTTCATTGGAAGATAAAAAGAGTGTGTATTTAGATAAAAAAATCTTGTGGTAAAAAAACAGAGGCTCCACGATATATAAAAATAAAATAAAAGGAAAAAAGGAATCACCTGTATATCAGGCTGGAAACAGGATGTCCCACACACACCATGACCCGGAGGACACTGCAGGTAGGAACATCTAAACCTTGAACCATCAGGACTGTCTGACTCCTTCCCCGAGGCTTGCGTTTGCCCTGGTGACCCTTTGTTGCATGATCTGAGGGTCCTTCTTAAAACCTCATAGCCCAGCATGATCCCACTGGGTTTGCCTGGGCGGGACCAATCTAATCTTACCAACCTTACACAGGAAGGGTGGGGAGGAAGATGAGAACAAAGTGAGAATGACAGGTGGGGGTATGCGTCACCTTCACAGCGTTTCACATAATTGAGCTCATGCAGTCACAAACTTTTGAACCACACACATGCATTCATACATGATTAATGCCTGACAAAGTTACAATGTATCTTTATAAAATGAGAATAAGCATAATGTGAATTTCAGAAACTGATTGCAAATAAAATTCTATGCATTAACTAGTTTACAACTATATATCCTTTTTTTTTTTTTATTCCAAAACACACTTCACTGTCCGACTGCTTGATTGAGGGCTTAAAAGAGAGAGGAAACATATTTATGCCATTATTCTTGTGACAAAACTACAAGCCCCAACCATCACCCCACCACCAATGTGCTTGTAAGAGGTGATATTCTGTGTTGCATTTTCACCCAACTGAGAGAACAACACAAGCAGAAAATCACATAGGAGGGTACAGCTGGATAAGTGCTGGTCAGACTGTTGTGAGTCCAGTTGGACTCAGGTGCTGTCACGCCAGTGCTAGAATTTAATATTTTTTTCTTCTTCGCCCAACCAAACAGTCCCTTTATACAAGAAAGCTACGTCTTAAAAGACACCATCACGTGATCATCTTGTCATAAGTGCATGCAGCTTACTCAGTCCTCCTGAGTCCTGCAAAGAGCTGGATCTTCCAACTAATTCTGATGGGCAGAGAAGTTTACTAGATGCAGAAGTGCGCCTTAAAGACCTGACTCTTTAGCTTGCTCTTAAAAGTAGATACAGACCCTGTAGATCGGACAGAGTTTGGTCTTTCCCCCATCGGTGAACAATGGAGGAGAAGAGTCTAGCTACTGATTTCACGCCACGTTGTGGTGGAAGCACCAGGCGTCTTTCACTGGCTGAGTGGAGCTGTCGAGAGGGAGTGTAGCTCTGGATGAAGCAGTGAAGGTTGACAGGAGCCGTTTGAGTCATTGTTTGGTAAGCCAGAAGCAGAGCTTTGAACTTGATGCACGCTGCAACTGGAAGCCAGTGCAGAGAGATTAGCAGCGGAGTGACATGAGTTCTCTTGGGCTGGTTGAAAACCAGACATGCTGCTGCATTTCTGCATTCTGGATAATCTGCAGAGGTTTAGTTGAGCGTGCAGGAAGGCCGTAGGAAGGAACAAGGAATTACAGTAGTCAATGCGTAGCATGACCAGAGCCTGAACCAAGAACCAAGATTATGGAGTACTTTTTCATTTGTTGTTGTTTTCAGGGACAAAGGAGAAATAAAATGCAACATTTTCTTTGTGTTGCAGCCAGTTTTATGGTGAACATATCAGTGTTGGAAGTAAAAATGGACAAATCAAGGTTAATAGAGGGTGAGAAGATGATGCCAAAGACACTGAACTTCCCAAAGAGGGACATGCTGATGGTTTTGCCATGCAACTCTCTGCTGTCAAATCTTTTAGAAGCATAAATAATTTTAAAAAAATGAGAAAATATTTTTAAAAACAAGTATAAGAATAGTTTTAAAGCTGCAAAAACCTTCAAAGAAGGTGCCTTCACATTTCCTATATTCTTTCTAAGAAGATGTCATTGAACTTACTTGAAAAATTACAGCTATATATTGTCCAGGTCCTTTGTTAATTGTTTAATCATTTGCAACCTGATCTATTCAATATATCAGAACTGTTACTTTTGGTGCCCGTACATTTGCATGTTGTCATACAAACCATGACCTAAATGATCTAAACATAAACATAACAGTTGCACATGTTCCTTTTGTCAGGTGTATAGTTCTTTGCAACATCCAGACCAAAAAACAAACATTTTGTATTGATGATACATTATGTGTTCAGGATACCAACCAAACTAACCACCCACAATATCCGTAAATTGTAAAGATGACAGATTTATGCATTACCATTATGAAAAAAGTTATAAGAGTACAGGAAAACTCAACATTACCTTGGACCAATTATTTTAACATGTGGGATCGACAAGTCAGCAGGGAGATCCTCCACAGTTGTTGTTTGCGTAACATTACTCCTGGCACATGCATAAACTGTACACACCTCCACCTGAAGCACACGAACCAACACAAAGGACAAAATGAAAACACACATCTTTCCATATCTTCAATCAGAGACTTGCTGTTGTTTGTATACCTGTATATCGTAGACTGTAAAAGGTAGTAGGTCACGCAGCAGGTATGAGCCGGAGTTGTTCTCTGCACTGCCGTGGAGGCGGCCATCCACGTAAAGGTTATAACCAATAACAGCTCCGTTGGGTCGCAGAGGAGGAACCCAGAGCACACGTACCGTGCTGCTGTTCACGGCGACTATCTCTGGGGCAGACATCCCTTCTGGTTCTGAGACGGACATACAACAGTACAGCATGCCAAAGTTGGTTGAAAGATGAAAAACACAATGAAATAATCTCCTAAAACACACATCTGATAAAACCACTCTTAAAAAAAAACAATAACCAACTATATACTGTAAACAGTTGAAGAGACAACAGTGCTTCAAGCAGGCATTGAATCTGATTGGGCCATGCAGCATTACTCCGCCGTCAATGACTAAAGCTGTGGCTGTGAGGTCGGTGGTGGAAAAAGCTGAAGAAGGGGCCCTTTTGATCATGTTGTTGAGACTCTGGAGGCAACTAACAGGTACTAGTAGGCCATGTGACTACAAGCTTGGCTGGAGCTGAAGGTTGTGGATGGAGTTCAGTGAGGCCATGAAGAGTGAACTTTGATCATTTGAGATTATTAAGATTATGGCAAAGCATCTGGCACCTTAGGTGAAGAAACCGGTGCTTTACCAAAACTTTGGGGGTGGAGCGCTGTTCACCTGGAATTGGAATATCATCGTAAAAAAGGGAAGAAATACTTTCAGGATCTTCTCAATCGCTTCAAAACGTCCTCTACAGCAGAGTCTGTGGATTCCCATTACTGGAGGAAAGGATGCCATGCCACTTGCCAATCTGTGGATTTTGAAATGGCATTCCAGCATGTTTCTTGTGGGGGTTTGTCCGAGAGTGTGGGATCCTGGGTCTGTTGCTATGGGCCATTCAGTCCCCCCACAACTGGCCTAAGAACTTGGCCTAGAACACCATGAGTAAGTCTGTCTCAGGATTTCATATCTGCTATTTTGGGCTGACTTAGTTCTTTTGAAGACCTTGAGCCACATCTCCAGCTCTCACTGGAGGGGTTTTCACCAGTATGAAGTGATGGGGATGAAAATCAACACCTTCAAATGTGAGGTCATGATTCACATTTGGAAAAGTGCTGAATGACTATTCCAGGTTGCTGTGGTGCTGCTTCCAGTGAAGGAATTCAAGTATATCCAAGAAAAATTAAGCACAAGACTGGTGTGGATTGTTGCAGCAGGTGCAGAAATGTGGGGTCTGTACTAATCTGTAGTAGTAAACTGAGCCAAAAGGCAACGGTTTCTGTTTAGTGTTTAATCTATATTCCTACCATGACTGAAAGAATGATTCAAATGAGTTTTATCAACAGGGGGACTGGACTCTCCCTAACAGATAGAGTAAAAATATCCGTCCTATATGCAGATACTGGAGTAGAGTCGCCCTTCTTTCATGCTGAGAGCCAGTTGAGCTGGTTAGGACGTCTGGCTAGGATGTCTCCTGAGCTGAAGCGAGTGGCCAGGAAGAATAAAACGTTATGGCCTCACTTTTGAAGAAGCTGCTCAAATCCAGATAAGTGGAACTTAATGGATGGATGGAAGGATAAATGATTGGAGGGATGGATGGATGGATGGATGGATAAATGGATGGATGGATGGATGGATGGATGAAAAAAATTGAAATACGCTTAAAGAGCTCTACTTTTGTTTCCCCTGTCCTTGGCACATTGTCCCAAAAAGGAAACAAAAATGGTCTCTGAACATGTTTGATCTACATGAGTCTTGCTCTTTTATGCTTTTCAGTCAATATCTGTGCTTTTCATAGGTCTTCATACCCCCTTCTTCGCCCATGGAGCTGTACCTGGTTCAGATTGCAGACTAGGATTTGGGTTGAGACCACCACTCTAGATTAATCCAGCTCAGCCTGAACATCTTCAGATGTCTATCAAAGCATTTGTTTTAAACACTTAGCATTTAATCATCCAGACATACAAAAGTATGTGCTTAAAATCAATAACTGAAATCAGGATTGCATGTTTAAAAGGGGGAGAAAGTCATGTAGTATCACACTGATAATTATATCGAGCAGTAAATTAATTTAAAAACGGTAGGTTAAGTTTAGATAAGTGCATGGCTGCAACCCAATTGGATTAACTTCCCATAATGCAGAGCATGTTCATTAAGCCTACAGTCACAGTAGCTGGCTGAAATGACTCATCTCTGATTTCTTTCAGAGCTGTGTGGACACAAATCTTGCCCTCAATTTAGATGTGAATTCAGCTCTCCCAATTCCAATAACAGTCAAACATATTTGACATATTTGACAATACATGGCACCTGATGGAAGGTATCCAGTCCACATGCATGGCGTTTCACAGGGCTGTGGTTTTTACATTAAAACTCTGATGCATGGTACTTGTAGCTACAGATGTGGGGAGTCAAATCAGGTTTTACCGAATAAAAATAGAAAGAACAAAGGATATTATCAATTTAGCTGTGATTTATAACATTGATGGGAGTCAAGCTAAGAGGAGGAAACGTAAGGAAGAAAGTCAAGCACAGAGGAAGTGTATAAGGTGTAAGGTTGGTGTGTGTGAGAGGTAATCATACAGGCTCCATCTATTATTTTAAGTGAAAATGTACTCAGCTATGAGAAGTTAACCCAATTCATTTGCTGCAATTGCACTTGCCTAAACCCAACCTTCGGCTCTACATTTCATTTACTCCAGGATGGGATTATCAACGCAATGCTGAACATTGAACCTCTTTCACATACACGTACGGACACACACATATTTTTCTTGTCAATTAGTCCGGATGTTAGCGTTGCCCTATAGATTGCAGGCCACGTTAGGATGGTTGGTAGGGTTGAGCGGCATTAGTTAAAATATATTAGACCCCCTTCGAGTGCTTGTGTGTGTGCGTGTGTGTGCACTCGTATAGCTGTAAAATAATGAAATTTCCTTTAAGAGCCATATCAGTTAAACGAGCCATGCTTTGCCTTTAGCACGTAATGATTTTCTAATGTTTTTAATGCACTTTTTATTATACTGTTCAGATTAGAGAGGAAAGGAGAAGGAAAGGGGCCTCTGACATATGACTATATTGAGACAGCAAGAGAAGAGGGAGGGAGAAAAAGAGAAGTGGTTATACGGAGGGACTGAAAAGACAATGACGACAGAAATAAAGAAACAGACTATACAATAAATGGCCCTTCAACATACAAACACATGCAGTGATTTAAAAGGAAATTATGTCAGGGTTTAAGAGAAAAAGAAATGAGAAGTAAAACGTAGAGATGATTGCGGGATTGGGTAAGTCGAGGTAAGTAATGATGCTGACGGGGAAACACAAATAGATCCAACAACTGATGTACTCCAATCATATCCTAGCAAATACATTCACTCAGCATTCCAGATGTTTCCTCTCAGCTGTTCAGTTTATGAATATAAACGACTAAGATGGTAGTTATAGCTCTGAGAACAGATGAACGGCATTCCACCACGATTACATATTTTCCAATATAACAAACAGACATAAATATTTATTTTAGGAGAAATAGTATGAATTTTCAAAAGTTGATACAATTTCCTGGTGTCTAAATAAAATATGCTTTTTGTAAATATATATCACAGGGATAAAGTACAGAGATCCTTTTTTTTTTTTAAGGGGTGAAGTCCGCTGCCACGACTCACTTCCATAAGGTATGTTTCTTTTTAAATTAGTGTTGTTGCTTCGTACTAAGCACTTCTGAGGTGCTGCCAATAGCACAATGTGACGCTGAGTGAAGATAATGATACACACAGTGGATTACTCAGCTTTGATCTGGATTCATTACATCAAATATAATGACAAATCTCAAAAATCTCACTGAGGGACACATTTTCAGACAGATTAACCTGAAGGAGGTGACTGGGTTGACTTAAAAAAACTTAAATAATTTTCTTCAAGTACACAACAAGTGACTCATTTTTGTCCAAGTATCTCCTCTGTCGGAAAAAGTTTACAACGATATTTTCGTAAGTTTTAAAAGTCAAAGTGATCGTAGTGTAATCATAAGAAAGTTTACTTTTATTTTGCATAAAATGAGGAAGAGTTATGTAAGCCATCTCGCTTGAGTAAGATTAAGAGTAGATACTGTGTGTAGCTAGTGTAAGCGTGGTCTGTGTGTGTTTGTGCATGATGCCAACAGGCATTTTACAACACCTTACATCTGCCTCACACACACTTTGTATTGATTTCGTGCCTCACTACATGATGTGCTTAACATCTCCTGTGAAGCACAATGTTGCGGACAAATGCACGTTAAACTAGATACCTCTCTTGGATGAGCTGCGTTGACATACTATATGTGACACAGTTCACATGCCATAACTGCAATGGCACACATGGATGTGGAAAGGCTTTTGTTTTTTTTAATATCTCCTTTTTAAATCTGCAGTTGATCGAGTCTCTCTATCAAATACATGCTTACCTCCATCTTTTGTGGTGACGTTAGCTATTGCCTTAGTTGTATTATGTGCTCCATTGGACACTTGTAGTGACACCTGATATCTGGTACCGGGCCAAAGGTTAGCTATGATTGTGGACTTGATTTCAGGTCCAAAAGACAAAGTCCAGCCTGGCTGAGGAGACTCTATTGTGAGATAGGAATATTCCACCTCTCCCTGTAAGTCTTGCAAAGCTGAGAAAGATACAGGAAAAAGAGGAAACAGAACAAACCAAAAATATCATTCTCACAATCGTATCACATCATGAAAGTACAGTGGTGCTTGAAACTTATAAAACTTTTGGAAATATTTCTATCAATTTATATCATCTAAAACAAGGTCTAAAATAAATAAGTAAAATAAAGACAAAAAGAGAATGTAAATTTCTTTTAAAACCAGTAGAAATGTGATGAAAGTTCATGTTAGGAAATCACATTGAGTTGAAGCTTTTCTCTGCGGAGGAACTGGTGAAAATTCCCCCATCGGTCAATGTGCTGATTGATTAACAGTTAATGGCAAATATAAAAAGCTATAAAAATAATACTGAGTCCCATCACATTCAGATAAAGGCCATGCCACAGCTGCTTTGTACAAAAAGTCACATAGTCACCTCTTCTTTCTCAAGATTCTCAAAATCTCTCTAGATCTGCAGTGACTTGCTTTAGGGTTAGATGGGTTAGCATGAAAATATCTTCTTATTTGTTGTCTAACTTACTTTTGAGATGCTTTTTTACAGGACACTAAGCATCCTTTTGCATTTGTAAAACCCCTGGCACTGTCATGACATTTTGTTCAAAGCCCCAACTGAAATGACTGTGATGGACACGTTCAAGTTGCTGGCAAAGAGCTACCAGCTGTGGATGAGTCAGTCAAGGAGAAAAATACTGGAGAAACTACTTACTTCATATATATTTAAAGGGGGAAAACATTCTGTTTTATATTATAGTCAATATGGTTGATATAAAACAGATGAAGTTGTAATAGTTTTCCTATTAATACTGAAATATAGAAAGCTTTAAACTGTTTTCTAACTTTCAAGCTTTCCCTTGTAAAACAGTTTGTAAAGCACATTGAATTTGCCATTTGAATGGAAGTGTGTTATAAATAAAATTGCACATTGGCGTGCTCTCCTTTGGTATTCTTGTCTATGCATTTAGTTTCTGTTTGATTGTGTGTGTGTCTATGAGTATTTAGTCTTCTGATCCTGAGAGAAATTAATTTATGGAGTTTCACATCCTAAATGAAGACCTCTGGTCTCTGCTCTATCAGTGTTTAAGCGAGTGTGTTGAAGTGATGTGGTAATCTTACACAGCTGTGTCCAGTTGACTTGTACAGCTGTGTGGTTGACAGCTCGAGCAGACAGAGATGGAGAGTTCTGGGGAACTCCTGCCATGGTCACTGCAGGGACAGTCTCTCCTGAGGTGGAGCCCACATCATTATGGACCTCTAACTGGTACTGGTACCGAGTGAACCTGCAGGGCGACACAAGCAGGGTTCTCAGTATATGTACTTGATTAAAATGAGAGTTATTTTTTCAGTGGTGGATTTATAACAAACAGATATGATGATGAAACTATACGTGAAGCAGCTGAGAGTTTAGTTTTGACTATTAAAGTCCTTCTCGGTTTGTTTATTTTAAAATGCACATTAGTACAACTTTCTTTTTAAACGTTATTTACCGAGGTCTCAATGTGATTAAAAATACTTCCACAACAGTGTCCCTGTTAAGGTTCTCATGAGCTGCATTCACACTGCAGGTCTTGATAGCCACTTCCGATTTATGGTCTATATCTGATTTCTTTTGCTTCTTCTTTTTTTTTAATAAATCGCTTACATCATGTTTTGAAAGCGAGCCGTGTCATATACAGGTATATGAATGCACGCTGTTCAACTGTTGAGAAAAACAACTTTGAGCGGTAGATGAGCTGGTCTCCTGATCTGGAAATAGTTCTGCACTATTTCCAGTGAACGCAGATTAAAACAGAAGATGGACCTATTGCCATTAGCAGGTATGTACACATTTATACCACTAGCTGAGTCTGGCTATTTTTGCAGTAGTGAAAGGCACATGACATAATATTCAAGAACTTGCTTTCTGAGCATTTGTGGAGGTTAGAGGATTAAGCATATTTTAAAGATGGAGGAGAACTTGAACAGCTGTGTACGCCACTCACCACTAGGGGTGGGCAAAAATATCGATATGGCAATATATCGCAATACTTTTCCAGCTGATTCAATATCGATATTCAAAATTTGAATTTTCGATATTGAATTTTTCCCATTATATCACCCAGTGCTACTACCTAAGTGACAGTCCTGGGCATTGCCACTCTCTACCAACCCTGGGAGGGCCCTGCACTGAGCTCAGGTTTTATTTCACGTTTTATTTCATTTTATAATTTATTTTTTATATAACACAATTGCCTGTCCTTAAAAAATGAAAAATAATGGACAGAGGTTTATTTATTTATGGATTTATATCTATACTGACTGATCACTGTGCCTGTCCTTGGTTTTAGTACCATCTTTCTTGTGTTTATTATCATTTGCCACATAATTAAAGCAACCTCATACTAAATTTAATGTTAATTTCATATGATGTAAATAATATGAAAAACATATACACATATGTTGTAACTTTAGCTTGTATAGTTATAGTTATAATAAATAGTTATAATAAAACATTGTTTTGACTCAGTTTGTCCCATGAATTGTCACTATAATCTGATGAACGTGCAACTCGGATTTTAAGATCCATCACTATCATCTGATGTACACATATACAACTTGGATTTTAAGATGTGTAATGCATTTTTAAATTTTTCGATGAACTATGTAGAATATAATAATCGGGATATCGCATAATCGGGATATCGCAATTTGTATCGTATCGTGGCTCAAGTATCGTGATGCGTATCGTATCGTGAGGTCCTTCCCAATACCCACCCCTACTCACCACTGTCACTTTTTCAAGGATGTCTGTCTTGAAACAGAGAAAATCCAATCTGTGTCTGCGTCAGTGTACTACTAGTCTTTGTTTGTTTCATTAGTCACCATTTATACATACTCCCTATGTTGAAGTCATCCTTTGACTGTCAATGTCTTATTTCTCTGTGTGTTTTCTTGTAAGTTTTTTTTATCTCAGTTTTCTAAGGTTTTTGCGGTTTTTTTTCCTCCATTACTTACTCCATTATATATTTTTTAAATAACATACTATATTTAAATCACTGGAAAGTGCTATATGGACCACACATTGAGCCGGAGTTCTTAAGATGACCTAAAGAAAATGCACCCAGGTCTGATGGATGGTTTGCTGGGTTTAGAAAACCATGCTCACCATGAGTTAATATGATCATTCAAGGTCAAATGTGGGTTGGACTTTTGGACTTGCAGATGTGGGCTATGCTGATATGGGCCATGTTTGGTTGAAGCATTTTTTGCAATCTGGGATGACAATGTACGTTTACAATTCACATGGATGAATCACAAAATAATAAAAGTGCAAGATGTCCACCACTAATTGCAGGGATCAAATGCCGATAAAAACTGATTAATCAAAACCCACAACATATTCCAAGCCGAGGAAGCAGAATTCTTGGATCAACCTTCTTTCGGGCACAGGCTCTGGAAACAGATACCAGAAACAGGGACCCCCAAAAAATATTGCAAATTTCTTTGGTAACTTCATCGAATTCATCAAACAATTAATTTTTCAAAAGTATTTCTACTGGCATCAATTTAAAAAAAAAAAAAATCTTTAGAAATTGATAAAAGTGCTCACATTTGAAAGTTGGTTAGATGCTTTTGAATAGAGTAAAGTAGAGACACAGAGCCAGAGCAGTTCAGCAGGCATAGACGGAAAAAAAACCTGCTTCCACCAAGTGCCAAAGTGAGATTAGGGGACGCTGTGTGAAAAACAATTTAATTCTTTGGGATATTTGCTTAATGTATCTTTGAGCGGTATTAAAAGATCGGCATCAGCAGCAGCTCGCCGATCGGCTCTGCACACACTGTTTGCTGCAGTGCTGCCGTTTGCTCTAGAGCTCATTTCAGTAATCTCACCTGCTTAGGCCTTTATCTTGGTAGAACAATTTGGTGCCGGAGTAAACATGGAGCCAGCGATGGAGATCTTCAGAGGGGGGTGGAGACGTGCCTGTTAATGTGGGGGCCGATGTTACGGCCAGGGGCTGGTGGGTTTTCCGTCTGAGCAACTTATATCTGAGGGAGAAAATTTGAATAAAAGAAAACGCACATACACGCTTGGATGTTTAGGAATCCTTTAACACACAAGAGCACAGTTTATGCACCGTACACATGCAATCATGCAGACACTCAGACTTGCAGACACAATTTTGAACTGAATCTTATCACTCATTTCCTTCACTTCTGCTGTTTTTCATCATCTCAATTCTACTGTTTTCACTGTATCTCTTCCCTCCCTCACTACTCCCCTCCATCTGTTGTTTTTCTGCAGGGTTTGTGTTTTCCTCTCCCCACAGTGATGCTAATTTCTGCTGTAATCAGAAGAGAAGGGCTTAACGCTGCCTTTTAACCAACCTACTTAGACAAACATACAGAGCTGGACAATGCAGAGCAGGGAGACGGGCTCATGCATTTTAATCGTCCGTTAGGAAAACGGACCTTTATATTAAGTCTAATTGTACACAGAGTAGAACAGGACCGAAAGAGTAGACCAAAATACGTATCACAATTGAGAAAACACTGATTAAAAATGCAGAACACTTCACTCATGATCAGGGCACTCACTTTAACAGCTTGTTAAAATTTTGTTATTTGCTTGTTTGATCTCTTTTAGCATCAATTGAACGCGTTTCATATTAATGACTTGTTGAGGTCCGTTGTGTCTTGTTTCTAACGTTAGACTATGGCTAATGGATATAAATACAGGGCCTTCTCAAGTTCTGTAATGATGTGAAAGAGAGAGGTCCTCATGTATCTGTTGGTACATATCTTTAATATACTTTATTCCTCAAAATTCTCTTTCACTTATAGTTACATCCCAATAATTTCTGAACAGAACATGCAATTATTTTCACTGTGTATACACAGGAGAACTTTCATAGGGCACATAACATTCAATGAAATCCCTGTCCTATCCGTGCCAGGACTTCCAGTAAGAAGACTCACACAATAACTGTATCATTCTTCATGAGAAAGAGAGCCGTATTTTTGTGTACTATCAACTATACCTGATATTAGGTCCATTCGGCCGGCTTGGTGGTTGCCAGGAAATGGCAAGGAAAGACTCACTCACTGCCACTATTGAGAGAGGTGCAAGGGCTTCAGGGCTTGTGGGAAATGTGGTTGCAAAAGTGGGAAGACTTTCCGTGCATCCTCCAACATGCCCTCCACCTTCTGAACACGCCAACACAGTGACGCTGTGATTTGTGTAGGGAACAAGGTTTGCTATGGTGACATTGAGCTCAGATGCACTGTCAGTGTCATGGAAGAATCGGGGTTCTGGGAGGCGGATTTCATATCCACGAATCTCTCCGTTGGGAATCAGAGGGGGTGACCAAGAGACCTGAAACACAAACATTGTGAATTTAGCCTTTTGGTCATTCGTTTTAAAATATTGCATTCAGATATCATTGGTAAAAAAAAAACAAAAGGTTGCTAAATTCTTTCCAACATATCCAATATCTTGAATGACTCAGCTTTTTAAATGTACTTGTCATTCGGACATGCAGCGATTTCAGCATATGCCTACAAACACAATTGTACATCAAAGTGTGATATTGTATATTATCAGATTTGAGCGGCGCTAGTCACCTGAGAATGTGAGAAAACAATATTAGGATGCTCACTGTGCTTATCCGTGTGTGTGCGTGTGAGAGAACTGTCTTATGGGAATGATAACCTGACTTTGACTTCAGCAGAAGATTCCTTTCATCGTTTAAAACAGGGTACACACAAATACGCACACACCCACATACACACGCAAACCCCCACACACATATACGCGCAGGCACCATGCTTAAAAAATGAAAGCGGCTGGTTAAGTAATTGCTGCATGGGAAAACAAAAGCTTGCTGCTGGTGAGCGCTGCATCTGATTTGGAAACAGTTCAGTCTGTCAGCATTTCAGAGTAGGGATGAAGGCAGCTAGTACACACAAGTGGTAGCGCACTCAGGTACAGCATTAAAACACACACACACACACACACACCTTCACATGCCTCAAATACACTTTTCTATAAATGTATCGTAAAATTAAGGAAGCCACCAAGGAAAACAGAGTCACAATATTTAAAAAATGAATACAAATTCATACATTATAGTGGAAATAAACTTACATTACCTTAACTGGGTGCAGTGCTTATTGATACAAGTTTAGGTAATTAATGGGTCAATGTTGATGACAGTATTATGAATGAACATCAAGAGTAATTATATCTTATGCACTCTTGATATTCATTTAATAAGCTACACTATGAGGTGATGTAGGACACACCCACATGCATACAGATGAGTAATACCTGGACTACACAAACACAAGCCAACAACAGGACTGACACACATACCGGTACACACACACACAACACAAGTGTGAAGGGTCATTCTGAGTTAGGTAGCTCATTTCCCAAAGTGCGTGTTGGGTGTGCTCTGTGGTGGAAGTCATTTACAGATTGAATAGCTTGATGTAATCTGGTGATGGTGAAGACAGCAGAGACCCTGATACGCAGTACTGGGGCTAAGGCCAGTACTGTATGTGAGTGTGAGTGAGTGCATGTGTGTGCGTGTGTGTGTGTGTGTGTGTGTGTGTGTGTGTGTGTGTGTGTGTGTGTGTGCATACAAATGAGTGACGAGACATATGATGAAGTTCAGAGTGAGAAAAAATAGTGTATGCAGACACCAAGTGTGTTTGTCTGTAGTGCAGTTATGCTTTCATTACAGTGAAGACTCTGCAGCTCACATTTCATTTCACACCTGTAAAGTCACCAATACTGTTATCCACATATTCAGGTCAATTTTTCTTGTTCATAACCTGTAAACATACTCAACATATTTGTAAACTGGATGAGTTCTCTGAATGAGCTCTTTGCATGACCACAACAAGTTCATATCTGAAGAAATGGCTTGATCAAGGGCATATATCTTGATATGATGCATTGATATTGATGTGTATCTAATATACTGTAACTACAAATCCAATCTGTTCTTGCAGAAGTGTGCCACCAGAGTTAGGAAAACAACAACAAAAAACAGTAGTCAGATAGTGAAATGAAAAATTCAAACACAAAATGTGCCCAGAACACAAATATTGTTGTACTTCTCAAATTTGTGTTTGTTGAACCTTTGACAACAATTACATCCTCTAAACACTTTCTCATAGCCATCTTGGAGCTTCAAGCATCTGTTTGTTGGTAGGTTCTACCAGGGTTCCTGTGCATTTAAGTTATCTGTAGTCTGCAAGAGTCCTTTTGAAAAAATAGATTTCAACTTCTTTAAAACGTTTTAATTGGAGATAAGGACTCATTGGACACTTTAAGCGTCTATTGATCCCTTGTCAGCCATTGTTTTTATGTTGATGGTTGTGGACACTGTTGTTTTTGGCTTCATTTTGCAATCAATCCTCTACATCTACTACAGATTTAATTAAGTGATTTGGAATAGTTTGGAAAACTTAGAGACATATATTTCTGATTGTCACAGAGAGCTTTACCATTAAAAAAAACTAAAAAAACTAAAAATAAAAATAAGCTACAAAAGTTTTTTTTGTCCAGTAAACCTTTGATTATCAATTAATGCTGAGTAAATATAAATCCTAAAACTATGTAAAAGGGTAACTTATTCATTTCTTTACATTTACTTTAAGAAACACACTTATTTAATCGGAATATATAATCGAAAGCAAAGAGGCTAAGACTTACTCGCACTGAAATTCATTTCAGCTGCTTATATCTGAGATTTCATTCTTTCGGTCACTACCAATAGTTCATGATCTTAGGTGAGGGTTGGAACATAATTTGAGTGTTGACTCTTGTTTCAACTCTTCTTTCACTACAACAGAGGAGTATAGGATATTCCCTACTGCAGACTGCAGACCCTACTGTCAATTTCCTGCTCCATGTTTCTCTTACTTGAGAAAAAGCGCCCTAGATACTTAGGGCCAATCCCAATACACCCCCTACTTTCTACCACTAGCCCTCACTAACTACCACTAGCCCTCCCTCACTACCACTACCCCTAAAATGAAGCCACAAATTTTAGGGCCCTTGTAATCTTCCCTGGGCCCAGTCCCAATACACCCACTACTCCTACTTTTCAGCACTACCCCTAAATTTTGCTTGCTATGTCACTGCGTGGTCACGTTCGGGTACTTAAGCGACTGCGTAGTTACGTTTGCACATACGTCACACCATATCAGGAAGCCGAGCGCCAAAAGCAAGCTAAAAGCTGTTTTAATTTCCGCTGTAGCGCTGTTAATATGCCACTTTATTAAGTTTTAATATTTTTTCAGGCGTAAAAGTAACCGTTAAGATCCCCAAACTGTGCTCAGTTTATCCAAATAACGCCTGTTAAGAAATTTGATCCGGTGTTTTCGGAGAACAGCCGCCCGGGGCGCAGCAGCAGCTCACGGCCGGAGTACAGACCAAATGTTGGTTTAATAGATGAAATCTAACAGTTGTAGCTACGCTTGTTGAGAAATTTCGGGATGAGAACCGCCTGCCGGCTCGGGAGCTGATTTATGGTTCCGCGTTAAATCGTCGCAGAGCCTACGGCGTAGGGTACGGCATAGGGTACGGCGAACGGCTTGCGTCGCCGCATAACCTACGCCGTAGGCTCTGCGTTGTTGTAACGCGGAACCATAAATCAGCCTTTATTCTGGCGAGGTTTGAAAAAGACTTCACAACAATGGGCAAGCGAGTGATTATATACATTCACTGAGTGAATATTATGAAAGTAAAATATATATATTTCCCGCTAGAAATGTAATCAAAACGCATTTTTATGCAGAAACTAACTCAAAATATTGATTTTATTCACTAAAAAATAAGAAATTTCCGCCATGTTTTTTTTTTTATTAAGGCCGCAAATGACGACGTAAAGCATTCTGGGAAATTTTTCTAGCCCTCGGTCAGCTAGTGTGCATCTGAAAACCCTCGCTCTGTAGGGCTAGATTGACTCATTTAAGCCACTACCCCTAGGTGAAAAGAGGAATTGGGACACCACTACCCTCACGGGAACGCGGACAATTTAGGGGTAGGGCTGAAAAGTAGGGGTAGGGGGTGTATTGGGACTGGGCCCAACACTCCCCTACTGAAGTAAGACCTCAGCTCAAACCCGAAGAGGGCATTTCAACCTTTTCTGACTGAGGACCATGGTCTAAGATCTGGTGGTGTTGGTTCTCATCCCTGCTACTCACACAAACAGTATGTTGTCTGCAAAAAGCAGAAACACAATTCAGAAGTTACCAAACTGGACCTCCTCCACTTCTTGGCTGAGCCTCCAAATTTTGTTCATAAAAGTTATGAATGGAATTGGTGATAAAGGGTAGCTCTGTCAGAGTCCAACTCATTGTAAATGACTTCGACTTACTACCGACAATGCAAACCAAACTCTTACTTGCTTTGTAAAAGGACTCAATAGCCTGTAACAACAGTATGATACATCCCACAGGATACTCCACAGGAAACGGTAAAATGCCTTTTCCAAGTCCACAAAACACACGTGGACAAGTTGGTGGAACTTCAATGCCCTCTCTAGCACCCTGATCACGCTATAGAGCCACTTCAGTGTTCCACAGCCAGATGGAACCAACACTGTTCCTTTTGAATCTGTGGTTTCGATCAATCAGACTCCCTTCTCCAGCATCTCCTGCATAGATTTCCATGGGCTTCAGTCTGCCAATCCAGAGCCACTTCCTCCCATGTTCACATAATGTCACAGAGACCCTATTCCTTCCACCAGCCTATTGTGGGGGAAATTAATGCAGACCCAAAGTAGCCAGGAGCTACAGTATGTTGTTGGGGGTAAATGCCTTTATTACGTTCTCCCAAGGCAATTCATCCAGGGAGACAGGCCAAACTAAGACTGGTAGAGTTAGCTGTTTATGACGAAGCTAAAAGAAGGGCGACAATGTCCCTGACCCGGGCATGGGTCACAATGGATTTAGTCGTTCCAGCATCCTATGGGCTCACCCCCTGCCATAAGAGGTGGGGGCTATGTGGCAAGGGGTAGTGGCCAAACGCATGGGCCCTGGCGTCCTGACCCTAGGTCCCGGAAACTGCCCCTTGGGACATGAAATGTCACATTTCTGTTGGGAAAGAACCTTAGCCGGTGCGTGAGATTAAGTGGTATCAACTACATATAGTCAGGCTAACCTCAATGTACAGCATGAGTTCTGGAACCAATCTCCTGGATAGGTGGGAAACATTGGACTGAAGAGGGATTATTATTGCCCCGCTGCTGGGAGCCTGTATGTTTGGGTTTTCCCCTGGGAGACGAGAGTGTAGCATCCCTCTGCGTTTGGGTCAGGAAACAGGTTCTAAATGTTGTCTGCGCTAACACAACAAACAGCAAATTATGCTGCTTAAAGGTGTCCATAAGTGCAGGTGGAGCCAAGACACTGTGGGTCATCGCTTGATGATCGAGTTTATATTTGTGTCATCTGATTTAACGTCATATGTTGTGCAGACTCAGCTAAGAGAGTAGCTAAGCCGTCAACTGATCACTACCTGGTGGTAAGATGGATCAGATAGTGGGGGAGGATGCCAGACAGACCCAGTAAACCCAAATATATAGTGAGGGTTTGCTGGGAAAGTCTGACAAAGGAGCCTGTCGGAAAGCTCTCACATCAGTTTGGAATAAATATATATTCTGATTACACAAAACAGCTTCTTTTGCATTTATTTATGAAAAAATTGTAAATCCAATACTTACAGTTCAAGAGCGGTAACATTGATGACTGAAATCATATGCACACACTTCATTTTGAACATCTATGTGCTTGATTATTCATGCCAATTGTGTGCCACCAGCACAATATGAAATCATGCAAATTGAGGTCAAGAGCTTCAGTTCGGTTGAGGGTTTTGATCAAGCTACGGAAAGATTTAGCTATTCAAATCATCACACAACAAATAACTCAAATTGGTGTTCACAGAAATAGTAAAATCTAATTTGTAGCTGTGATCGTATTTTGTTTAGTTTAGCATGACAATCTCACTGTTGTTACAGTTCAAAAAAACTAAAATCTGTGAAAAAACTGTCAATCTGTTAACCCTCTTTCACAACTTAAGCTTTGCCACCGTTACTTTGATGAAGCCCAAAGAACGTCGTCTGTTGATAGCAGAAATTAAACCAATAGAGACATTTGCTTTGCATTGATAACCTGACTACAGTTGAACTATGTGTAAGATACTTGCAAAACTTAAGTATTGCAAAAGGAATATAACAAGGATAACATATAAAACACTGACATGATGGTGAAAAGAAACCTGGTCACATTTTGGAGGAGAAAAAAGGAAGACCATACAGAGAATGAAGAGAGATATTCAAAATCCTCCAATGTGTTGTCAAGGTCAATTGCCAACCAGGAAGCAGCTACCCGTCTGTCCAATTAGCAGCAACTAGGAAGGAACGCTTTCCTTCTTGGACCTGTGACCCCTAAAGCTGTGCTGCTACAGAGATGACAGGAGCGGTACTGAAATGATGACAGGCATTAGCATTTTTCTGCAGTTAGCATTAGTGCAGGGCTGTAAGTGCAAGTGTGTGTGCATGTCTCTGTGTGTGCACACATACGATATTGTTTCAGAGGCTTTCATTGATGGGCCTTGATGTGAGATTAGCCACTGGTGGAATTCAACTCTGGTCCCTCCTTCAAAATGGCCGACAGGAAGGAAGCTGCCTCAGACAGGGTCGCAGCCCCTCCCAGTTTTGAAGGGGACCTTGGATTGAACGCTTTCCTCTCTCATTAAATCCAAAAGTATGGAAAGGCAGAAGAATCACTGTGACATTGCTTTGTCTTTTCTGTCGTGTCAAATCCAGAGTGACTGAGGAGATTCTCAATGAAGTTACACTTTTTCCTTTCTTTTGTTAAAGAAGACATTTTAACAGTTTTAAAACTCCAAGACCTCAATTGGTGATTCTGACACTTTCTGTGAGATGAAAGTGTTGATGAATATTAGACATCTGTATCAGTAATATCCTCCTTTAGAAAAATACTGTGACACAGACCTCTAAGGTTTTTTATGATATATACAAAAAGGTTTTTAGAGAACCAAGGAAGAGCCAGTTAAAACAAAATAAATTCATTAAATTAAAAAAACAAAAACAGAAGGGGGGCCTTACTTGAAGAGACTCTGGTCCCAAAACCTTCACTCCTGGTGGACTAAGACCAGCTGGTCGAGAAGGTCGGGTGGTGATACTGACCCATGGCCCTGCGAATAAGTGATTAAATTATATATTCTGATATCAGCAGATAAATCTATCTCAGAATGAATTATATTAGTGCCTGTTGTTTCACTCTTACCTGTAGCATGTCCAGCCTGATTATGGAGCACAAGTCGATACTGGTAGCTAGTCCAGGGACTGAGAGCTGATGAAGAGTCCAGGAAAGAAAAAGGGGGGCGGTCTGGCGAGACTTGCCCCACGGTGGAAACTTGTTTGGTCCCATCAAGTCTACGTTCAATCAGCCAGCTACAGCCAGCATGACGTCAAATGAATAAACCCATGTATGTACAAAATAAAAGGTCAGAGAGTGCATGTGATTATGTCTTACCGTTCCAGTGGCCCATTGCTTCTCTCTGGTGCACCCCAGGATAAGAGAACAGAGGTGGGCGTGTCAGAGTAGAGGAACGGAGCAGGAACTCCTTCAGGGGGAGCTGGGAGGGTTCGAAATTGCTGAGGCATCCAAGACACTGAGCAGCCCACACTATTGCATGCTTCCATCTAGATATTTGAGAGCAACGTTTGTAACATTAGAATGTGATATGTTTTTTTGTGAATTGTCAGTAAATCATCAATTAATACTGCTGGAAGAGAAATCAAATAATGTGTAAGAAAAATGCCATTACGCATTATTGTTAAACTGCTATTTGTCTACTTGTTAAGCTATTATTTTCATTTATTGCTTTTTAAATGTTATAAAGTGCTGTTTTCCACCAAAATAATATGACAAAACTATAATCACCAAAATACTTAAATGCGGTACCTGGAGGCTATAAGTCTGGTAGGGAAGTAGATCGAGGAAAGTGTAGCTGGTGGTGTTCCCAGGAAGAGTGACTGACAGTGGCATCGTGCCTGTAGCTGCACTGTAAGAACTAGAGATGGGGCTGGTGAAGGGCTCTCTTTTTACAACATCATATGGATTATAGCTGCTTGGACTGTACTCAGTTTCTGATAATGAATTGCTCAAATGTACACTGCTGGAATTGGGCTCAGAAAGGTGGATTAAAATTGTGCTGGGTACTTGGCTGATTTTGCTTTTATGAGTTGACCCAGTTTCATTGCCTTCCACAACATGAGGCTTCAAGGTTGAGAAATTGTTTGGGTGTGTGTGTATAAAGTCTTGAATTGTGCTCAATCCATTATTAGACCCTGTGCTGATAGAAGACATGGATATGTGGCTTGAACTATGAGGAGAAGTATGATTAAATAATGTGGTATGGTTAGAATCTGAATAAAGACGTGCACCCTCTGTGATGTGCAGCAGGCCTGGGTTAGGACCCAAGCTTGGGCTGAGGGTTGAGCGGGTGCTAGGGAGATCATCTAAAGAAGTGCTGGATCCAGGTTGAAGATAGAGGCTGTAATTGGTAATAATTCCATTGGGTTGTGTGGGAGGAACCCAGGTAATCAACACACTTCGAGAATGAAGGCCCAGTATAGTAGGGATGTTTAATGCGCCTGGACCTGTGGAAAGAAAGAAGAAAAAAAGAATCAAAACCAAGAAAGCTTATATAAGAAAGACTGGGAGAGGGATTTATTCTAAAGAATGATATGACTACCAACATTAAGAATGACATCAGAAGGACAAAGAATGATTCGGAAATCAGTAGCCAAAGGATTAACATGGAAATTCTCATCTTTAGTTTCTCCCCCTGAGGAAACTTACATTGTATTTATGCACTTTAGAGTACTGAATGTGAGTTACTGTATATGAGTGGATGTTTTTGCAAGGTGATATGAAGACTGACTTGACTATGAGGATCATTCTAACACAACGTGGCTGGCTTCTGCATATACAAGCACTTGACATATACATATACAAACACACTCATATAATCCACAATTTTAGCAGCTGCAAAAAGAGACGCATCATATTCACAAATGAGGTAAAGCTGACGCCTCACATTTGATGCAAACAACAGTAATTATCTGAATGCAAATCAAATGTGAGTGGCCAATCAGTTTTCATAGTAAGACGGTTGGACGTGGGAGAAAAAGCACCTGTGACAATGCTCGAGCGGCTATGGTCAGATAACTGGATTGTAGCAACAATTAAATGACAAGAATTGGCAGGTGCTACCGGTCTAATACTGAGTAACTACTCAGAGTGCTCTGATGAGGGACAGAACATGACCCCATGTGACATGACGTCTAATCAACATTTGCTCCACCATACAATTAAAAGGCTTTAAAGGGTAAGTTGAAAACAACTTTGAAGTCTTGCAGAGTCCATTGCTTTGTTTGAATAAACAATATAAGTGGTGACAATGTTCAGGCACACCACTGTATATCTGGAGAATATAGTGGTTTTGCAAGTTAAGTTATGTTTAATCAAAAATGTATAAAACAAACAAGAGTCTGAAGTTCTTTACAGAAAGTAAAATTATCCATTTAAAAATATGCACAAACGCACATCAAAGGCTTACAGGCAAACCTACAGTCACATGACTCGCACATGTCCATGCACAGATAAGAACCAATCCAAGACTGGTTTGAGGGATATTTCTCTTCACAGTAGCTCATTTGAAAGCAATGCCCCCCTCCCGCTCCTCCCCCTGCATTTACATCCCACTGTACTGCTCTATAATGGACAGACACCCACACCCACACACCCACACATGCAGACGCATACTTTTCCTTACGCACGCACTAACTCACATTCCCACACCCACGGTGAGGCAGTATAGCAGTAATGGTGCTGTGTGAAGGGCAAGCAGATCAAGGTGACTGAGCGGACTGAGGGAGCGTGCTGCGTCGCTAAGTGCTACCGCTAACTGCTAACGGCTTTCCCAGATGGCGGTGTGTGTTTGTGTATGTAAGAAGGAGAGTCAAGAAAATTAGTGGTTGAGAGCATGTGTGTATAAAAGTATGAGAGATTAAGCGTGCAAGCATGTTTATGTGTATGTCAGCATGCATGCACAGGAGACAACAGCTGTTTAACTAGAGTGTTTGTACATTTTGCATGATATCCATTGATTGATAAGCTTCAACTTCTCAGTGAGATACCAGCTAATGCCTAGTAATTGGTCCAGGATGTCCGAGTTTTGCTAAGGGCTTAAGATATGTTTTATTGTAGCACTTGAAACAAATTAAATGTCCCTTCTCATTTGGATTTGATGATGGCCCTAACAGAATTTTGTAAATATTATAGGACTTGAGTTTGCATCTGTGTGTGAGTGAATAAACCAAGAATGGGTTTCCATATGTTAGCTGTTTAATTAGAGACACTATGCAACCATACCACTCCAGAGGAAATGGAGGCAGCATATCAGGAGAAAGTTCAGCTGCCAGCTCCTGGTGTGAGATAGTACATATAGCAATAACTGCTCCATCTCTTCAACTCCGGCAATGATCTTTTGATGCAAAAGGACTCAAGTGGTGATCAGGTAGTCCATACAGCCTCAGCGCGTGTGGCTCATCCAACTTATAGCCTGACTGAGTTTACACATTTAATGGTCTAACAGCAACCTTGTCCCCCAGCTGGTCCCCACAACACATTTTTCAACAAAACAAACGTGCAAAATGAGGCATAACGTCACACAAAAATGGCCAAGGCAAGAAACAGTGGAGAAAACTGTGTATGCTATGATTTGTTCAGAACACAAACAGAAAAAGGAGAAAAGACAATGAAAGAAGAAAGGAGAATGAACGTGGGCAAAGGGATGGATTAGCTCAGTTGGGCAGTAGATTGTCTGTGCAGCAGAAAACAGGGAGTAAGTTAAAAACTGTAATGAAAAAGTAGATCCCTACTCAAACTGTGGTATGCCATATTGTGTTTCTTGAAAGTTTACAGTGTTGCCTCCTTGCTCTGTAGGATTATTTTCCACATGAGTATGTCTGCCCCAAGCAGTTAATTTGAACTTACTGTATGATGCATTTTAGATGAGAGGTGAAATGTTTTCAAGAACAAAGGAAAAGGAAAACCAGTTGCCCTGATTCAAGTTTTTGAGAGTTACTGTGACCTGGATGACTGAGAGTCTATACCAGTGTCAGTCCACTCTTTGCTCTCTTATTGGGTGTAACCTTAATGAGACGATGACTCGAGATATTTGGCGGACTGAAATACGTTAGTGTTCACAGATGGCTTGTTTTTCCTGTCTTTACATTTTTCACACATAACAATTGAGTCAACAGCTGACAGCTGACTAATCACCTATTTGCCCTGAATGGATGGTACTCTCTGGATGATTGACATGCGAGTAGAATCTCCCCAGCCTGCATAACTTACTTTCCGTCATTCAAATGCAGAAATGTAGACAAATGCTACAATATCACCTCTACTGGGACGCAATGGTACTACTATATACTTGGATTAATTTGGTTGAATTTTAACAAAAAATACGTGTAATACTTACATATTGCAGCTTTTCACCAAAAAAAGTTGGTAAACCTTTTAGAAAATTGTGCTTTCAGTTATTTATGTGCTGATACATTACAGAAATTGGAGTGAAAAACTGTAAGAGTGCAAATGTCTGCACAGACTTAACAAACGTACACACATAATGCAATCACTCAGAGAAAGAGAGAGGGAGAGAGAGAGACAAAGGCAATTAAAGAATTAAAATAAGAAGGCAGTCGTTCTCTTTGCCTCCCTCTCTCACACGTATAATATCACCCACACAAATAAACAACCATGTAAAAGTGGCGATGTAAAGCTCTGCTGATTTTACAAATCAAAAATGATTCCCCCAACAACCCTCTCTCAGTCTGTCGCTTCCCTTTTCTGTCTTCCTCCGACCACCCCTAACTCATCCCCTTCTCCATCAGCTCTCTCCTTTTCTTTCTTCTCTGTCCCTCATCTGTGCTTGGGTGTCTCCCCCTTTCTCTCTGGTCCCCCTGCTAAATAAACAATGCAGGAAGTTGACCTTTTGGGTTAACAGGTTTTTATGCTCGCTCTACTCAGCACTCACACTGATTCAATTACCACTAAAGGTCCACTGAACCCGACGAATAACCGAGGAGCACATCTCCCCTTCTGCTCATGTGCATGTCATTGTGCCTCGCTGGATGTTTGCTTCTTGTTGCAAAGGGTTTAAGGTATTTGCCTTCCTTTTGGTGGAGTGTTTAATTAGACACCCTGTATTTATTTGACTTCCTTTTTTTGTGTGCATTATCTGGTCAAGATATCTGTCTGTTCCAGTAAATGAAAAAAAAGAAAGTAAAAATGTACAATAAACAAATATAAAGTACTAAACTGCAAATCATTTTAAAGCAAAACAGAATCCAGTCAGTCACCTTGATCTGGTTTCCATCAACCAACCAAAATGACCCCTGTTGTTTCCCCATTCTACCATCATTCCCTCCCTCGCCCCTCCTCATCCAGTCCGCTCCTTCAAAGTGTTTAGTGTTATTTAGGCTTTACTGGCCCGTGTAAAATTCCGCAATTTGAAGGGCTGTTAAGTTTTTCAATTGAAATTTTCATTTAAGATGCAGGTGAAGCTTTTTTTTTTTTTTTTTTTGTTATTGACGCTTTACTGCTCTCTGGACAGGAGAGAACGAGTGCTGAGGGACTGTGAAACAACACTTTACCTTCTGGTTTCCTGGTTACTTATTTCTCCTTCTCTCTCCCCTCTGCCCCCCTCTTTTGTTTTTTCCATTACTCGTCTTCCCTATCCCAACAACGTCCCACTCGCTCGACCCATCTCCCAGTCTCTACATTCGCTGCAGCTGTCTCTCCATCTTTCTTCTTTCCCTTTATCTAGCCATCCACCTTTATTCATCCCCTTTCCAGTAAAACATAGTACCAGAAGGCTAAAACAGTAATGCAGGGTCTCCAAGCCTTAAATCACATTTATAAGGATTTGGTTAGCATAGTAATAACATCATCAACTAACAACGGCTTAGAAAGTGAGAGAGAGAGAGAGAGAGAGAGAGAGAGAGAGAGAGAGATGGATGGATAGATAGATAGATAGATAGATAGATAGATAGATAGATAGATAGATAGATAGATAGATAGATAGATAGATAGATAGATAGATAGATAGATAGATAGATAGATAGATAGATAGATAGATAGATAGATAGATAGATAGATAGATAGATAGATAGATAGAGAGAGAGAGAGAGAGAGAGAGAGAGAAGGGTGTGTGTGTGTGTGTGTGTGTGTGTGTGTGTGCAGCTTGCTATACTTATTTGTGTATGTGTGGAGCTCAAAGTCTGTTTCAGTGTTGCAGTTGTGAAAGAAGAAGCAGATTTTCTTTCAATTCTGATATTGTACAAATAAGGAAATTACGAAAACTATTTTAGTCCTTACCAGGGCTCAAAATTAGGTAAGTGTGCAACCCCTGAACAACACATAGCAGATCCCACCATGTTATTGTCCATTCAGCAAATGCAAGGCTAACGTATAAGAATGGTGTATGAAAAGCTAAGTGCATCCCATCATTCAACAACTCATAGCACCTCCTTTAGTTGCAATACCTTGTAGCATCTGCTGTCTGTATGGTGCTATCAGGTTCTCCAATTGTTGAGAAACTGACAAAAATGTAACCCACTCTTCCTAACAATGTTGCTTCAATTCATTAAGGTTTGTGTGCATTCATTCATGTCCAGTTCTCGTAAGGTGCCACCACAGCATTTCAATCAGTTGAAGTCTGGACCTTGACTGGACCATTACACCAGGTTGATTCCCTTCTATTCCAGCCATTCTGTTTAGGTTTTGCTGGTGTGTTTGGTAACCCTGTCCCTTTTATGACCCAGTTTCAGCCAAACTTCGGCTGTCAGACAGATTACTTCACATTCTACTTTAGATTATGTTGTTATGCCGCGCAGTTTTGGTCAAAACAGTGACTGAAAGGTGCCAAGGTCTTTTGGCTGAAAAACAAGGTCAAATTATCACCCCTCCACCGCTGATGAATGACCACTGGTAATAGCTGTTTGTGCTGACATGTTATGTTTTGTCTTCACCACACATGGGGCTGCAAATTCTGGTCAAGCATGTCCATATTGATCTTGTTTGTTTCTGTGGCTTGTGGCTTGTTCTAAAACAACTTTGCAAACATAAGCTGTGCTTCCTTTTCAGAAAAGAGACTTTTCATCTGAATGACTTGTGCAAATTAAAGATGTGCTTTTTTTTTTCACAAGACAGTAGTCATACTGTCATTTTAAGACATGACTTAAGTTATTTTAATGCAATCATCGATTTGGTAAAGCAAATACGTCCAGTCTTTCAGACACTAATATCTTTTATATCAATGTTCCTCAGCTTCGTTCAGAGTGCCATTCCCACGCAGCTTGACATTATATCTAGTTACTTGTGCCCTCGTTGTGACTTTATCACAAAAAAGAAAAATTTACATCAATTATATTAGCGTGACAAAAACACAGTGTGTGAACCACACGGGTTGAGGATAAAAGCAGTTGATAATATCACTTTTCTACATATTTAAGCTTATATAATAGTCAGTTTTACACTCATGGGGGTTTAATTGCGCTACAGTAACTGCGTGAATAGGAACGTTTGCATTGCACTTTTATTTACTTACTTAACAATGCAGTCTGTCGAATTCCTCTAAAATGCTGACCATAAATAACACCACCATTCTAGCAGTTCAGATGTTCACTGCGTAATAACCAAATCTGAATTACACTGCAGTCACAAAATTTCATGGAAAACCCCAATATACCGCTGCGGTGGGGTTTTGTCTCAGCTGCAGGAGGAGCTGTGGAGCAGTGGTTCAGGTAACGGCTCTATAAGAGACTGAACAACCTGCATCCAATCATCTCATCAACTCCCTCTCTTTTTATGCAGTAGCAGCTGGAACCAGAAAGGGGCCGGGTACCAGGGCTGCTTCCACTGCAGCGAATCTACTTGTGTGGCCTCTAAAAAAAAAAAAGCACCAAAGTTATGTAAACACACTAATACTGCTGGGGCTGCTGCAGATGAGCCCTGGCCAGGTCAGTAAATTGTTACTGTTCCTTGTGTGAATAAACAAATTCATGTGGCACACCAGACAAAACAGATGGGAGCCAGCACCTCAACCTGCTGCTGTTGCACGCCACAGAAAAGGTACACCCATGACTTTGAGAACAGTGAGGAGCTGTTTATGGGTTATGGGATCTGACTGCATCCGCCATACACTTATCACTGTTGAATGTGGCGTTTGATCTTTTCTTCTCCTTTTCCTCTTTCTGGTTCATGTTTGAAATGTATAAATAGAATATATGAATATTTTCTGCCAACAAATATGGTGTTCCGGTAAAACAAATATTTGGTTATGAGTTTTTTACAAGAAAACTGATCAAGAAACACTAATTAGAATATGTTCAGCTATAAAAAACAATGTCTTTGTATACAATACATCTTTTGATAATAAAATAAAACTAGATTATAAGATATCTGTCTATAAAACTAGATTATAAGATATCTATCTATCTATCTATCTATCTATCTATCTATCTATCTATCTATCTATCTATCTATCTATCTATGTACATAAGACAAAATAACATACATTCTTGGTGTTCTTTCACTACCCACAACTTCATCTCTGTATATTTGGTCTCTTTTTATACTTTCTCTATTTCATCATGCTTTAGGTTCCGTTTGAAGGATATTCCTTTAATATTTTAATATTGGCCAATGTTTTTGCATACATGCATGTGTGTGCGCGCACACACATGCATGGGTACTTACTAAGATTACATGGTCAAAATCATTTTGTTCAAGTGTACCTTTATTTATACTCCTTATAGCGCTCTGTAACACACACTTGTCTTCCAGAATGTGCATATGCTCACTCACACACACAAAGGCACGCACTCGCTCTTAGATCACTCAGCTGGTGTGAACATAGATGTAGACAGGGGAAAGGAAGCTGTCCAACACGGCCAGAGTTTATGTTCACAGGAGCCGTCTGTCTGTTCTGCAGTGGCAGGAATTCATAGGGACCAAATTACATTAAAAAGATGGATATAAAACTTTAATGGAATGATAAAAAGGAAAGGGGAGAGTGTGGGTCTCTTTCTCTGTACCGTCATTAGCCCTCTCTTTCTTCTCCTGCTATTTTTTTCCTCAGTTCTTCATTTTATCATTTTCTATCTGCTTCTTCACTTTTTCACCCTATCTACTATCCTATTCGTTATTTCTCTAAAAAGGAAAACCAAGTCCGTGTTAAAAAGCAGAAAGACAGAAACAGAGAATGAGATGAAGAGTAAGAGGTTTGACAAAACTAGAAGTATAAAAGATAAAGACAGAAACCATGCAAAATAAAAATATACTTGAATCAACATTGTTAACACATCCAAACTCTTAGCATTAATCAGTGGGGTTACATGCACATCTAAATCGAGCTAATGGCAGCAATCTAGCTAAAGATTTAACTGGAGTTTCCTGGAAATCTGAGTATACATGCATGGGAAGAGAATCAAATTATTGAGTGAAGCGCGTTCAACTCCGCGACGCTAGGTGGCGCCACACGCCCTTTCACGTTGGCATTTTTCTGGTTATTTAGAACGATTAGTAAACAAACGCGGCAGGTTTGAAGCAGACATAGAGGGAGTACAACAACTCGCAAAGATACGGATGCCTACAATGCAGCAGTTCTGTACATTTCGTACACAGTAAGCCTGATCGTGTTGTTGTTCTTCTCCATTGTTCGTCGTCTTCTTCTGCCACTGTTCTGTTGTCACGCCGTGACTGTTGTTATTCCCGCTTCTGCGGTCTCGTCACTCCCAGAAGGGGGAGTCCCAGGGCAGGCAATAGCTTGGCTAACCGTGGTTTAGCTTGAATTAGAATCGCATCATCTGGCACTAAAAGCTTGATTTCAAGAGCTCCAGTTCAGTTCGACTACAGACCGACTAAGGTGTATACATGGCTTTTGAGACTTCGATATCAACTGGACTAAGGCAATTATTCGACTTTCTGCTGATTGATATTCATTAAATCGGACCAAATCAAAATCTCTTCTTATTTTAATAAAATTAGGAAAGAAATTAAACATCTTTTCTCACTATCACAATGACAAGAATCAGTTTAATTTATTGCATCTTAAAAATGTTGATATGACATGTGCATCGTTCAAGGCTTTAAAGGTAAATTCCCACATTTGTTGCGCCAAGTCAGAATGGGTTAAGTGTGACAGGCATTTCTGTGTGTGTGCATGTACATGTATCAATGTATGCAAATCTCTGCTGCTTAATGATAATGTATGTGATAATAGCGTGAAACTAATTAATTTATAACTTTGCACTGAGGAGGCTGTTCCAGTGGCTAATATGATTCTATTACGGCAATTAGCCCACAATGACACTGGCTAGGTCACTCACACACAGACACACACCTTACAGTATGCAAATGCAACCCTGTCAGTGTGTTTCAGCCTGCCCTGCTTGTTCCCATGTCTCCACCACTACCTTCACTTTTACATGTACAAACAGTAAGAAAAATTAACTTTATGTACTGTCAAAAAAATCAAAGTTTGTCAGTTGGTTTGACTGTTTCTATTGTCATCTGCAGATCTGTCAGACTCTTGAAGTTTAACTTGCACTCAGCAGCATCTGTGGCTCAGAGACAGCACAGACAGCCTAACAAATGGCTGCTGCCAACCATTTCCCTGCCAATCGTTTGCAAAACTTGGCAGTATGAATAACATAAGCAGAAATGCAGAATGAAAAAACTCAGAGTCATAAACTACTGCCAACAGGTAACCCACCAAGTGTCTGAACATGATTATTATTGACAGCCAAAGGAATAATTAATCTGCTTGCATGGTGTTTTCAACAACAATTATGAATTTTGCACAACTTTGTGTAACCGTGTGTATATGAGTACTCACTGTCCTCTGCAGTGCACAAGGTTGCCCAAGGGCCAGCTGTTTGCCCATGAGTGTGTGAAACCACCACTCTGAACAGATAGTGTGTGTACGGTGACAGACCATCTACATAATAGGAAAAGGTATCCGTTGCATTTTCCAAAAGCCTGTGGGTAAATAAAAACAAAAGCACATTAATTGACACATTTACAATTAATACACATTTCTGAGTCATCATGTTTTAAAGGAAATAATGCTCCAAAATACTATTAGGAATACCTATAACGTTACTTTTTTATGTCATTATTGGGAATCTTACTCATTCATGGTTGAAGCATTGTGCAAGACAGATCACATATTGAATTGAATTGAGCTGATTAAAACTATATTATTTCATCCATCCATCAATCCATTTTGTATCACCACTGCATTCTGTTTTAGGTCGGGGAGGGGCTGGACGCTACCCCAGCTGTCATCTGACATCACAGGGTCATACACTCCGTCACATGGCCACACAGAGATGAATGACAACCATGACCGTCCACATTTACAACTTAAGAGACCCCAGTCAACCTGAAATGCACGTTTCTGAACGGAGTACCGGGAGAAATCCCACTCTGGGACGAGAAGAAGTTAAGATTCAAACCAAAATCCTATTGCTTCCAAATAGCCCACCGCTGTACTCCCTTTTATTAATCAAAAAATGGATGTAGATTATCATGATTGAGAGCGGTTGTCCAAGACTGTTGCTGTGAGCGGGAGTAACCTTGTGTATCAGTTCTTATTGAAGCAGAGATCAAACTACTCAGTTGTTTAATCACGTGTTGAGTAGCAGACATTTTGTTGAGCAGCTTGTGAAACATTCTTTCTGCATAGTCCGTTCTAGGGTCTTCAGAGGGCTCCCCAGTACAGAGCCCGCCCTCTACTCGCATGCTCAAGTGAGCCTGCAAGCATCTGTAGCTGTCCAGCAGATCCATCTCCTTCTCCTCATTTAAAGACCCTAGAAAACTGGATTAGATTTCATGATTTCTAATCAGGTAAATTTAGAAATGGACCATACAGGTTCTGGTGAGTGAAATAAAAATAAAAAATAAAAATTCAGCAGTCTGCGTTCATTGTCTACATCACCATTTAGTATCAATTCAGATCAATACATTTTAGGTCAAAGTATTTTTTGGTAGCACCAAAAACAATGTCAGCAATCAGGATAAATAATAATAATAACATTTTTTTTTTTAATAGGCCTTTACGGTATTCAGAAACCGACAGAAAAACGCCCACCATATGTCAATGAAAGTTTTGCTCCCAGCTCCTTCAGGTGAACCCCTCACACGTTTACAGCAGGATATACCGTTTAACATTTTGACTCTACGGCAAAATCAAAAGTTAAAGTTGCGTTTAGCCAAGGATGGATTAATACAAATGGGTGGTTGCCAGCGTGTAGTGGCCAGCTGAGGAACTACAACAAATCTTAGTTTCACATTAGTCTCAATGCTCAATGTGGTAGTAAAATGGTTGGCGCTTGACACGCCCACAAACGATGCAACTTCTATGTGTCATCATGTTGTACTGAGGCCGCTATGTTGCTCGCTACGGCCAGACAAGGCAGAAGATGGTATCACGAGACCGGACGTAGTGGAGCTAGATATTTAGCACGCTAATGAAGTAGATATCTCAGCAGCCAAATTGAAAGTCCCATTTTTGTGACACGATTGCAATTATTCCTTCCCATTCTTTTGCTGTTTCTGTTCTGTTAATCTAAGATCGTAATCTTTTAAAACATGTTTCCCAACATTTCTTTAATGTTGTCATAGATTTTTCTCTAACTCCCACATGACATACCTGATCCCATGTCATGTAATAATACAAAGGAAACTGGGACAAAGTAAAGGAACATTGTCATAAATGAGGGACAGTTGACCACTTAGCATCAGATAGATAGAGGAGAAGAATGAATGAATAAATCAGGGAACAATGAGATTTCCATAGCGGAGGAGGAGGAGGGCATGGCTGTCTGATATATAATACATGTAGCTAGTCATTTATTTATTACCACAGAATGAGAGCCTCCTCTTCGTGGATTAAATTGCAATTTGTTGTCAGGAAGCATGTAATGAATACATATCAGATGCACACCTTCTCTCTCCTTTTATTCTATTGCAATTTTCTCAACCTCACTCTTCCCCTTTCCCTCCCTTTGATTTTTTTTCTGTCTTTTTGACTCTGCCTCCCATCTCGCCAGCTCATTCTGTCTTTGTTTTGCTGATGTTCTGTCATACTGATGTGACATATTCAGCTGTGGCGTATAATGTACGTACAAGTGGATGCATATGCGTATATTCACATTTTTTTTGTAGGATTTATTTATGATATGTATCCAAGAGGTTTGGTGCGTGTGTGATAGTAATTTACTATCACATTTCCTTCTCCGTTAGCATTCATGTGCTGTGTTTAACACTTTTGTCCTGTGCCACCAGTGACAACTAAATCAACCTGTTTTCAGGAGGAAGTGCTTCCACAACAGAAAGTATAGAAACAAAGGAACCATTTATATATGTGTCTACTTGTCTGCGCATTTCATGCTCCTTCTTACTTTATGACAGGCTTCTGTGGAGATGTCCTCATTTGCAAGCTGTAGTGGAGTGGGCCTGGTGCGTTGGAGTTGACAGGGGCGGACCAGGATACATTCAGGCTGGTATTAGTTGCACGGGCCAAAGTTGGAGGTGACAACCCATCTGGGGCTATGGAGAGAGGGATGATGGTGAGAGTCTTGTTTTCACAAGACAAAGAAGCAAGTGATTGAAAAAGAGTGAAAGTGTTGGCGGTTGTAATGAAACGGCTCGCCAACAAGAGACAATGAAACCATGACAGAAGATTTTAAAATAGTACGGCAATTTTATAATGGCTTTATTAACATGATCCACCAACTGTTTCCAAGAAACAGTTTGAAAAAAACCTGTCTGATAGTGAAGATGAAAATATGGTCAAAAAAGAGAACACAAGCAAATAACAACAGGATATATGAATTAGTCACGTCATTAGTCAAGTAAAGAACATTGAGTGTGGATTTAAAAAGCCACCATGTAATCCCAATCACACACACACCGACAAAGACACAAAGCTCTACAAACTTTCTCTCTTCGTGGTGCCTCTTCTTGGGCTGAAAACCTGAGTTCACTCTTAATACTGTACAACCCAAAATCAAATATTGAAAATGCAAATTTAAGATTTTTTTTCTCTTTATTTTTTTAGTTTGAATTTTATGGTTTTGGAAAGATTATGAACAATTTTTTTTTTCTTCTTCTCAACTTTACATCATTTGTTACAACACATCATTCTTTGCATTTCGGACCTGTAACCCAAAAAAGTTGAATTTCACAACATTACAGTGCAGCCGTTCCCTCTCACAACACTTAAAAAGCAGTATGGCATTGAGGATATCAAGTGAAGACATGTAAATGTGTCTTAAAGGTGTGCAGTATGTGGTCGTTGTTACAAAAATCTGTACTTATTACCTATTGTGGACAGGTCATATACCTTTTGTAAAGAGTAAACAATGTGAATGTTCCTGCAAAATATGCTGTGGAGACATCATGTTGGTTTGTTCTCAGTGTACTTTTCTGTATGAGTGTCTGTTAGTGATTTTTGCAAAGGGTACTAATATAGCCTCACACCGCCACAGAACCTGTGATTTCAACTTGTTAGTTTCAACAGTCTGGTTGGCCCTTTTGTCTTTGGTCTGGAGCAAACGGCAGCAATTTCTGATCATGACACATGTTTCCACTGTTTGCTGGCCCGTCACAGATGTCTTCCAAGAACACAGATGTTGTTGTTGTCTCTGGAGAAGGGTAATTTTTCATGAAAGATAAAGGTTTAGGTGGAATTTGTAAATGTCATCTAAAGCAAAGTATTGTAGTGCTCCACAAAGATTTACAAAATGAATGCTTTGCCCATGTGGTTTATTATAAGTAGATAATGAATGATGGTTCATAATGCAGCAACATCTGAGGGACAAGAGATCAAGCTTGGGCAAATTACCTCACCTTTCATACCCTAAAATTCCCCCAGATCTATAGAATTATTGCTAATATGTATTGTGGATGAGGAAATATGCAAATCCCTCCCAACATTCTTTAAAGAACATCCTTTTAAAACACATCACTGATACTTCTTATGTATTTGGTAACAAAGTGAAGATCCTGTACCCATGTTCGCTATCTTTGGAACAAATCATCATTACAATCACATGCTGATAGTAATAACATCAGTGTTATTTTGTTTCACCACCTTACATGCACTAAATTGCTGATGTACCAACTTTTTTGGAATGTGGTGCAGGCTTGAAATGCATATAAAGATGAACATTAACGAATGAAATTAAGTTATTAAGAAAAAAAAAGAAACAACACATGAACTATCTAGGGTTCATGCTGCCTGAAAAGGCATAAAAGTAAAGTTAAACATAAGAATGATTTTTTTTTTTGTTATTTCCAATGTCATCCTATTCAGTAAGTGATGCTGAGCTCTTTGCAGCAAAGGAGAAGGTTTAAGAAAAGACAAAAGCACACAGAGAAAAATAATCAGTGACTGCTTTGTTGACTGTGTAACATAAAAGCAGGTTCTCTGATGTATCAAGTGACCCTTCAATCAAATGTTGCTCTTTTTCAACGACAAGGCTGAATGCTGAAGACTAATAACCTCTTACAAACACAGACAACATGAATAAGGCTCCAGAATAAGAAAAAAAGTTTTCAAAATTAAGAAAAATATTACTTACGGTTCACCAACATAAATCCCAATTCTAACCTATTATATACAAAATTAATTATAAATGATTAAGTATTTACTAAATTATGTATAATTCCAAAAATATGACAAGAGCCCGTTTTTCTCCAGAGACTCATCATATCTGCATTTTTTCAGTCTTTAATTGTACTTTTTTGGATAGGGTCGCCTGAGACTGAGTCAGCTTGTGTCAAGGAGGATTTGCTTGTAAAAAAGCAAAAATAGATAAATAAACATGTAAATCTTAAACACACATCATACTAATCTATAATATGTGTCAGTATAATTCTGGAAGCAATTATACAGACTTACATCTGTACCAATATCAATACATGACTTAAAATATGAAGCATCAATACTGTTATCAAGGTTAATGCCTGTAAAGGAAGTCTGGTTTTACATGTTCTTTTGAACAAACATACTTTTAGATTTCAGAAGTTTGAATTAATACGATTCTTTGATCACAACTCCTGCATTCATGTTTTCAGGAAAGATTCAGTTGAAGATCAAGTTAATGGCCATTATCTGAGTGTGTTCACCTTTATTCCATGAAAAGATCATGTCTGTCTCTCTCGCTCTCTTACACACACACACACACATACACATACACATACACACACACACACACACACACACACACACACACACACACACACACACACACACACACACACACACACACACACACACACACACACACACACACACACACACACACACACACACACACACACAGAAAATACATAAATCACAAAGACACACACCGTTAGTGAGTCTGTGTCTCTCTCATGCTGTGTTAGCAGGTACAATATCAGAGGTGTCACTAATCGTTTTAAACTATGCACTTTTATGTTCACTTCTCTCTCTCTGCTCTCCTCCTCCCCTGCTCCTCTGTCTCTGGCTCCGCTATCTTCTCTCTGTTCTTTCATAGAACAAGGACGCATCAAGACAGTTTGCCTTAAAGAAGTCTAAAGAGATGCCAGAGGCACAGAGGTAGAAAGAGAGATGGAAAGAGAGGAAACGTCTGGTATTTAAAATTTATACTTTCTTATGCCTTTGTTTTGAACTTGAACAGCAGAACTTTCCCAGGTCTGTCTTTTGTTGTTCTCTGACTAAGACATGGGTGTGGGGAAGTGCATGTATTTAACACTATCAGTACCATTAATTAAAGTGGGGATATGTGTACTTATGGATTTGTGTGTTACTGCTTGGTCGGCATTATCTCCAGATTGCTCAGATCAACTTTCATCAGTATGCGCAGACAGTGCCGCTTGACCCAATTATTCACACAGAAAACACAAAAGTTCACACAACACAGTGTATGAATTGGAATTATGCATTTGTCTTAAATTTACCCAACCATAATGGAGAGCATAACCACGTGGTAATAATCCTTTTCTTTTTTTCAAATCATTACTCCTTTTGTAATGTCCTGCATGACAATGTTGGAATTTTAGTTGAAATCTATTACAATAACTAGCAGTGATGTAACATTTCCATAGCGGTATATTTTGTATATGCGCACAATTTCTCAGAACCTCAAAGGAGTAACCTTGTTTCAAGTTATAACTACTTGGATTGAAAGTAAAGGGTTTTAAACCATCACGTAACTCACTGTAGGCAGAAATATTTATTTCATGAATTGGCCAGTTTTGAAATTTTGAAACAATATATATTATTTCTTAAGACAAGAGGTAAGAAAAACTCCAAATACAAGTCCTTGTGTTTATATTATGACAGTGTCATTGTTATGTTGGTGAAGTTTCACTTTAAATTAGATAAATACATGAAAGTCTAGTTCTCAATTAGAAAATCAATGACATGCATATCAAAAGCATCATTTCTAAGCACTTGCAAAGCAAGAATGTTAACTTAAATTTACAAGTTAATTTAGCAAGTTTCACACTTGCTCTGTTCTCCCATGAATGAAATGTTTTTCTTTCACATTTCCCAACACAAATTCTCATTTTAAAGAAGCAGTATGTATGATTTTGTAACATTTATAATTTGTAGACTTCATCAAAGGAATATCGTCCATCCTGACTCGCTCAATCCAGGTGTGTTGGAGAAACTGAACTGGCTCTAAAACGGCCCACCAAGTGATGATTAATTGTACATGGCGGTGCAACAAGACAGACCCTGCAGATCAAAAGCTGAGCCAGCTGCAAATATAAATGGTATATTCTTATTAAAAAATAATAGTGATTCAGTTCATAATAATGATGATCTTTTTTGGGTGAACAGTGACTGTTCAAGCACATTTACATTAAAACCAGCCTTCAGTTACTGTATATCATCAACGTTATTTCAGTATCACAAGGAATTTAATTATTCTACAGAGATAAAAATGTGTATAGGTTCAGTTTTTTAATACATGAGGTTGTTCTTTATGGAAGTTTTAGATGACTGCCAAGAATAGTTTTTGAGCTGTAACTCTAAAATGGATTTCCAGTTTCCAAATAAATATGTGCATACACAAATACTGGTACATACCTACAGTTGCAAACAGAAGTTTGCATAAGAATTGCAAAAGAACACACGCTTTCTCTTCAAGTCTAAGATTCACGTGTCCTGATAACATTTCTACAAAGTTTTTACAAAGCTTATCACCTTAAGTTGCTTAAAGGTTAAGTCAAACATTCTTCTCCATTAAGTGCAACAATACAAAGCTACAACTTGAAAAAAAGCACTCATATAATGACTGTATGCAATGAAAGTTTGCCGGGAAAAAAGATATTATGTCTGACTGAAAAAGAAATCACAGTGTTGAAGATAGAAATGTCCCAGCTGTAAAATAGACTGTAATGTGTGGATGTTGATGTCAAAGCAATTTCTAAGAAAAGGTTTCCGACTGATGACGACTCCTATTTATCACTGAACAAGTGCAGCAGCTAGATGTGGTCGATATGAGGATGTAATATGTGTCAAGATTCAATCAGGAGATGTTATATTGCGAGTAGCTAGTTTAGACGGCATTTATAGACAAAGCAACACTATCATCTTTATCTGCCTTCCTGTTGTCTGTCCAGATGTGCCTGGCGCATATATCCATATGTCCATATATACTGATGCTCTCTGGTAAAGATTGAAACTCCTAAGATGTTGACTGCTGGTGGGAGGGAAGTATACTTCATGATACAAGTGTTTTTGAGTGTGTATACCTGCTGGGGGTGTAGTAACACTAAGTGGCAGGCTCTCAACACAACCTTGTGTGTTACACCCTCTGATCCAAAAGCTGTAGTTTGTGTAAGGCTGTAGGTTAGTCACAGACATCCAGATGCCTGCTGCTGTAGCACCATCCATTACACCATCTCCATCTAAGACAAAGTGACAAAAAACAGTGACATGTGCACCATATTTGTAAAGAAAAAACAGCAATATCTTGCACTATTTATATTTGCATAGAACATGTGTTTGTTTGAGTATGTAAAGAGATAGAGTACATGCAAAAAGGAAAGCAGAAGGCGAGAGTGGGAGTTCATGAGAAAAGAAATGCAGAGCGAGATTAACTGAAAGTGATCAAAAGAGAGGCGTCCCCATGTTGAGGTTATGCAAGGATAGTCAAAGAAAAGGGATCAAAAAATAACCCAATGTAAGCCTTTCCAGTATATCTAGATGGACATCCACACACACCCACGCAAACAAACCTCTTCTGTGTGAACTGATGAAGGCAGTTTGTATCAAAGAAACGAGGGGTTATGGGCGAATAGAGACAAGCCCCATCTCTCTCCTCATTCCACAATCTCCTATCCTTCTTTCCACTCATTTTCATCTGTCGGTTCCTCTGAGAAGGAAGATCAAAGTTGCCAACTGTGTGTGTGTGTGTGTGTGTGTGTGTGTGTGTGTGTGTGTGTGTGTGTGTGTGTGTAATGGACAGAAAGAGAGTTGGTGACCATATGCAAGTTAAGGAAAGAGTGTGTTCTTCACACTCTTTCTTGTTCTTTTTTTTGCACCAGTTTCTGTTTCATTTTGTTGGCCTTCTTCACAGTTTTGTTGTTTTCCTATTTTATGTTATTTTTAAAAACAATATCTTCTAATATATCTATGGAAATATGAGCGTCTCATCTCTCCTCTTCCAATATCTATATTCCTACTTGTCTTTGTTCTTCCTTCCATTCACTGTTTTCCTTCACAGTCCTACAGTTGATCATATCCTCTCTAAAGTCACTAACAATATCAAAAAAAGCCATATTTTCTATACCAGTCTGGTTTGATTACTCCTTTCAGTTTCCCATTTCATGTTTGACTTTCATTAAAAGTTGTTTTTTGGGAAGTGATTGTCAGTGTATACCGGTCTGTGTATATATGAGTATTCATCTTTTTCTATCTTATCCTGCTGTACTCATCTTTGACAAACCTTTTATCAAAAAGCCCATTTAACAAGTACTGAAAGTGGTAATATTATTTGTGTGCTCTCAAAGAATTAGAAGAATATATTGTATTTGAGCAAGTCTACACTGAAGGTGCATAAGTCAATTGCTGTTTTTTCTTATAAGAACAAAAACGCTCTGGTTGTGTTTTTGCACCACACACTAGGAAGTTCCACCAAAAGCACTACTTTTACCGGGAAAGCATATTATTCTGAAATGTCCATTTTTTTCAAAACTAGAAATATAGGTATATTAAGAAAGATCAATTAAATTACTTTTAAAATACCTCTTTTATTTGTCGAGTAAAATGTATTACATATCTATGACTGAGTGTGTTTAAACCTTGAAGAAAAGCAGTTCTTTTGGAGGTGAAATCAAAGTCACATGTTTTGAAATAGTGGAATGACAATCATATGTGTGCATAGTTTTCCTGTATTATTAAGGAACTAGGATCTACAAAAGTCGGATCTTCTCTTTTCCGCTGGAAAAGTGTATCGTGACAGGAACGAAGATTATTTGAAAGTATGAGAGAGAGAAAAAGCTGGAAATAGAGAGTGCGTAAAGATAGAGATAGAAGGGCTGTATTCATGTACAAACCTACTTTGCTTTGCAGAACCTGGGTACAATTAAAAGGTGCTACTGTATATACTGCAACGATGTACCATTTATGTTTCGTATAATATATCTGCAGATATGTATACTATTCTGAAAGGCTTGAAAACTTTAAAGCTTCAGTGCCTTTCTCTTTGAAGAAGACAAAGGAACACAGAGAGATTGGCTGAATGCCTCACCTCTGCTTTTGTAGAGCAACGTGTAGCTGAGGTTCCCATTTGGTCTTGGAGGGGCAGTCCAGCGGGCTTGCAGTGATCTAGAGCTCTGAATGGTAAGCTCCAGAAGTATAGGGCCTTCTGGGGGCATCTCTAATGTACGCACTTCCACCTGATTAAGAGAGATATAAAAAAAGAAGAGAAAACAACCTGCTGGGATGAGGAATGGGAACGTGTGATAGCACAAGCATTTTTGTTGTTGATCTACTTGCACTCAATAAGTGCATGAGTAGAAAACACTTGTCTTTCATCTTTGTGTATTTTCCCTGCTTTATTCCTTCTGCAGTTTATCTAAATTTACAGTCATCCATTACTCTTCCGATGCCCCTTACAAACATTTCCACCTCACCCTTTCTTTCCCCATGCATGCTATTCCTCATCAATTAAATGGTTGATCCCTAAATTCCCTCTATCCCCGACTCCTTTATTCCTCTTGTCCTATCGTCCTGTCCTTGCTTCCTCTCCCCCCTCTCATTGTCTTCGACTCCTTTTTCTGCAGTGTCAGCCATTTCTCCTTGTGTTTGACTAAACACGGTGTCCGTATTGGAAATATGCCCCAAAATATGGCCTGTCGTAAGAGACGTCGTTGAGCATGGAGTGGCATTTCCTACCAAATGTCACTGTCACCACGCCAACCCTCGTTATTGAGCGGAGAGAATCGATCACCTTTATGATGCCCAGTGACACACTTGCACGCACAGACACATGGCCGCAACACGCATACACTTTGTAGATATCTGAGTAGACATTCCCACGCCTATCTATGGTTTTGTTTCTTACAGCAATAGCTTGCTTCCTGACAATCACTTTTGCTGTTTGAGTCGATTCATATCTCCACCTGATGGTTCTTTAAATAGCAAGTGCTGATGGGGAGAGTAATGTGTGCTTTGTGGAACAAGACTTTCATGTACTTCATTCGTTAGCAAATACGGTTCATGAGGAAAACAAAACTTTGGTTAGAGACTGAAATTATGAGACAGACATTATTTGGTCAATATTATCAACCCTGCAATTACTTGCAGATAAAGCGATTTTTGGAAATAAGAGTATTTACTATTAAAGGATTTACTGACCATTGGTCCCTTGCCACAGCCCTGCGATGTACAAGCCTGGAGCCTGAGTACATGTCGGCTCCATGGAGCGAGTCCCTTCACCATGAACCAAGTCCTGGAAGAGCTGGAGTTTACGACGAGAGCTCCATCCAGCCAGAGACCATAGCTAGTTATAACACCTGTCAAAAGAACAAATAACATTATGACATGCATATATGCTACAGTGGCAAATAATAACACTGATGAACGCAATCTATTGATGCCACAGTTGACCTGAAGACAGTGCTCATATATGAACAAGACTGAGTGCTCCAAAGGTTTAGTGTAGGTATGAAACTCTTATTTCAATGTAAAAGAAAAAGAACAAAGTAACGAAAAATAAGATCTTCCTTCTACATCATCATCAGTAGATTTTTACGTGCTTTTTCTCTAATCACACTGGTCACTCATACTGTAGGACTATCTTCAGACAATGAGAAAAAAATAATTCACAAAGTGAGCTTTGCAATGTTGCACTGAGGGTCAGTGTATTACAATGCAAATGAAAACTGACTTTGGGACTCCAGAACTGCCAGTCAGAGTGTCCTACAGATGAAAACAGCATTGAAAAGACAATTGTAACCACAGGCGTTACAAAGACAAAGGCTCTGAGGAGGACAGTGGTACAAGAATGAAGATGAACATGTCCACACACAAACGTACACAAACAAATGAGGGTGTAAAAAGGTGCACGTACACACAAACGGACACCACGCATACACAAGAATAGATGGGACACATTACACATCTCTCTCTCTCTCTTTCTCCCACACACACAAACACATGCTCTCATGTTCTCCAGGATAATAATTACATGATGTTCCATTCACATATTTAAAAAAAAAATTGAAAGAAAGAAAAGAGTATGGTGCCAAATGTGCCTTTCTTTAATAAAAATGCATACAGGGGGCTCAAAAGATCAGTGCTAAGAACTAAGAGTCTATTCTGCTTTAATCATGTGTGGGTTTTATTATTGCACAATACAGATACACTATCAGGAAAGTGAAGACACAAAAACCCCACGGACGCAAGTTATCTCAGCAGCTCTTAATGTTGCCAATCACATGCATGTGAGAGTGTGCGTATATGTGTGCAGACATCAGTATGTGCTTGTGTGTATAAATCAGCCCATATCAGTTTAGGCTGTAATAAAGACAGGTTGGGAAATGAAGCAGCGAATGCATAACAGGCTTATTTCCCCTCTTTGTCTGCGTGTTGCCCCGACCTAATCCCCGAGAGGATTATCCCCCACAAATCCCTGTGGAATTGGGAAGAAGCGGGGAGACAGAGAGAAAATAACACAGGATCCTCACTCCTCTGGAACCCATCACCATCATCATCATCATTGTTGTCATTCTTTTTTTTTTTAAATACAGTAATTGAAAAAAAAAAAGAAGTAGGCTTTTCTTTCTTTTTAAGCAAAACCTAAAGCTTTTTAAACAGTAGTCTTGATTAACTTACTCTTGTTATAAAATTGTCATCAGATTTGAAGAGCTTGGAGTAATTTATCAAAACTAATATGAATACACATCACAGGGCTTACATTGCAAAATACACTTGCGTAGCATTTACTGTAAAATACAATAAATACAAGATTGACATTACACACAGAATTATACACACTTTAATGGGCATGACAGTAACATTTCACAAAATATGGCAGAATCTGGCATGTTAGATTTTGTAAAGTCGGGTGGGAAACCTTCACATGGTTTTCAGCACTAAATTATTTTTTATAATTCCAATTCTACTGTATAAATTGTCAAAATAGTCCATGATTATCTATGATAGTGTTTTAAGTACAGCATTTAGCAATTCTAATTAATTGTAATGAGTGAGTGTCAATTAGTGTAGAAGTGAGTATCTTTAAATTGAATTTTATTACAACATGAAAGAGATCAGATTATATGTTGCATCAAGACTTTTTTTTTATTTGACTGAATTAGGATTTTTTTTCCCCCTTAATTATAAATCTGTGTTGTGCTATTTATGATACTTCCTAACAGACACCCCTTTGGCCTAAAATGACAAAATAAAGTGAGGAAAAAAGTGCAGAGTGTCAGAAATTAATGGTGAAAGATGTAATACAAGTTCACCTCCAGATCTAAACTGTATATTACATTTAACTGATATATTCAGCTGATATTTAACTCAGCGCCAAAGTAAAACAAAAGTCCATTCGTGGCTCTGTCTGCTGCAGACAGTTTTCTTTTAATGGATGTGGAGAAGTAAGAAAAGGGGAAATTATATGAAATTACTATATGGAATGTCAAGGCATATGGTGATGTATTACAAATACTACAGACAGTACCAGAGTGGTTGGCATTGGATCACTCCCTGTTCTTTCTAACATTAACACTGTAGTAGAGAGTGTACTTGTACTGTACTGCATGGGATTGTCTACATTTAAAAATGCTGTAGTCATATTTCATATTAACAGCTAATATACAAGAAAGACCCTGCCTCCACAAAAAATCTGATATACAAATCTGTTATGCTGATTGTTTTTCATGTCAAATAAATGGCAAAAATGTAAGATGAATGCAGAAAAGTGAGAGAGAAAGAGAGTCCCTGTGAATCTGAGTGCTTCCAGGCTGCAGTTCTCTCTTCAGTCAAAAGGGAGCACTTTTCATCCACTTAAAGGAGCTCACTGAGGCACTGACCTCTTACTACTGTATCTCTGTTAGTCCCAACCTTAAACTGTTTGTTCTCTCAATTTTTCTTCCTTTCCCCTGCTTCCTTTTCAGTCATTTGTGCCTTTTTATTTTGGTTCTATTTTGTTTCCCATTTCTTCTGTTGTTGTCCACCTGTTTTATTTCCATTTCAGTGGATTCATTTCACAAAAAGGAAACGATTCATATATTATCGTCATGATGTTCCAACTCTTCTTCTACAAGTTTTGATTCATTTGTATCAAATTACTTTCGTGAATCTAAAAACACTGTCGTGCAGGAAAGCGTAGTGTACGTGTGGGCCAGTGGGTGTGTGTGTGTTCTCGCCATTTGGTGTGTCAGGAGGAGTCCAGCTGACGTTGAGTGCATGTGGGGACAGAGGCGTGGCCAGTGGCGCAGGAACATTCTCCGGGGTGCTCTCCTCAGTCTGAACCTGGCTTGGGGGGCTTAACGTACACCCACCTAGTGTGCAAGCCTGCCACACACAAATACAATGAAATACAAGGATGAGTAAGACGAATAAAAAAAAAGACAAACTAAGTGGTAAGGTGACTCACAGCCACTGTGATGGTGTAAGATGTTCCAGGTGTAAGGTTGCGAAGTGTGTGGTCTTCAAGAAGTTCTGAGCTGTTATAAGCAACCGTGGGCTCTGCCCCGTCATGTGACAGGAAGATGGAATAGGACTCCAACATGCCATTTATCTGAGAGGGACGTGACCACCTGGAAGCGGGGAGTTGAGAAAGCAGAGGACTGAAGACAGAGTTATTCACTTAATTACCAAAGCACTTCATTTATAGCAATTTTTTGTGAGATTCTGTATTTTATAGGGGAAAAACAATTTGTTCACATTCTAATGCTTTTATGATATAATCGAAGTCAATATCCAAATCCTTTTTCCAGACCCAGTTCTTCCAGGTCATGGTCACAGCGTGCTGGACCCTGTCCCAGTCATCATTTGGCCAGAGGCAGAGTTCACCCTGGACTGCCAGTCGATCGCAGAGACAAAAAACTATATAAACTTATACTCACTCCTACAGACAATGTAGAACCCCAAATTAACAAAGCGTGTGTTTTTATCTATGGGAGGGTGCCAGAGAACCCAGAGAAAACCCACACAGATGCTGTTGGGGAAAACAAAACGCATCACTTTTATTTTCTTTTTTTTTTGTCTGCATATATTAATGGTTAATACCATGTTGGTAAGAACCTAAGGCATACATATATATGCATTTTTAATATACAATATATATGATGTATATATCACTTTTTTTCCAAACCCTTTAAACCCAAAGATGCTGTGATGTGTCATTTAAATGAGTAGTAGTCTTCCCTACCCTGAACTGGGAAGATGGGGTTCAAGAGATTACATTTAAAGTTGGTGTTACTGAAATTGTAGGCTTCCTTTTAGAGACACCACGGCAATCATTTCTGTCTACAAGCTCTAATTTGTTCACCTTGTTTACTGTCTTATACAGCTCAGTTGGTTTTATAACAGGGCTTAAATTAAAGATATTCTGTGGATAATGCATAATCGTATAGCAAATCAACAATATTATTAGACAGCATCCTAAAGTTTTAAACTACATGCAAAAGTAACTTTTACCTATTCCCTCTATGTCTAAAAACTTCTTACTCAAATCTTGTATATCGAGTGCTGTCTTTGCATAATAAAGGTGACTTTAGAACAGCAAGAAACAGTGACATTTAGAGTGTGAGGAGTTTAAGAGTGTAATCACAAGAGGACTGTATACTTGTCTCCTTTTCTATGTTTAGAGCAGTGGGAAAGAGTAAGATGGCTTAAAGACTACAACATGGTTGAGTTGTCTTTTAAACAGACGCTGTTATCTAATACAAATGTTTGATGACTGAATAAAGCAGAACATTTCCGCTTTTTCTGTCACGGTAAGCGCTTATGTGTGACAGTGTCTTCTAATTGTAAATGTAAGATGGGCAGAATTTGATGACCTAAATTGTCTGATGCTCCTGTGAACATAAGGTGATTTGTTCCTGTGAGTGTGGTGACGTGTTCGAGCAATGAAATAATTTAACGTCATTGCTGAGTATTTGATCATTTTCCTAAGCTTTTGAGATTACCTCCCAAAGAAAATAAACCAAATGAGTATCTACCTACCTACCTACCTACCTACGTACATATACTAATTGTGTTGCAATTTTCTCACAGCGTACACCGCCCCTCCTGGCGTGGTATCGGGGGCACCCATTTTAAAAAGTGATGGATTCCTTTCTTGATTCCTCCCATTAAAATCCAGTTTTGAATGACTGATGAGTGTGTGTTAGCTCACAATTAGCCACTGTGGCTAATCTATCACGTTCATTATAAGATTTATATGCTGTCGATTGGCAGTGTGATATATGTCCACTTTTGAAAAACTAAATCAATGGGGAGTTATAATAATCTGTATAATGATTCACTGAGGTAATGGTTTTCAAAACCTATAGCTTTTAAAGGAGCGTTAAGAACTGTGAAACAGCCAAGAGCTTATTTTAATTTGTTAAATTTAAACTCACACATGCGACGTGAAGGAGGTTCAAGGTCATGGTCAACCCATCAACTGAACCTAGGATTTCTTTTTTTTTTTTTTAAAACCTTTCCTGTTTTTGATATTTCAAATTCAGCAAAGCTACGTCCGTGGATTCAAATCATCAACTGGGTAACCACCCGGAGAACAAACTGAATAAAATCTTGGGATGGTTTCACATTAGCCAGTGATCTACAGCGACCTCTGAATCAGATGTAAGAATATAGGAATTTTGACACTGCATATTCAGGACAGTTTGTTAGTATACAAAAGTGCTTGGGTTGAGTAATTTTAGGAGAGAACTGACTGTAAATCTGCCGGTAATCTGACACCTTTCTGAAGCTCTTAACCAGCTTTTATCAGCTCTTTCATATATTTCTATGGTATTCCTTTTAAATTATTTTTCTTTATATTTCATTAACATTTTTTGCTTAACAACTTCACCATCCATCCATTTTCCATACCCGCTTAATCCTGTACGGGGTCACGGGGGTCAGCTGGAGCCTATCCCAGCTCATTACAGGGGAAAGGCAGGGGGAACACCCCGGACAAGGTGCCAGTCCATCACAGGGCCACATATTTATTAGCAGGTGGGTTTATACATTTTTTTTCTTATTAGGTATCATTCAAAAGAGTTGAAATATTCATGATAAAGGTAAAAAATTCACATATCAATACATGGGGAAGCAAAAGCACACTGTGTGTGTACCTGCGTTAGTTCTGCTTCACCAAAAGCCCTCCATCTTCATCACACAAATTAACACTGCATGTTGCAAATAACTTGATGTGTGTACTTTCTTTACTCATGTTTAATTTTTTTTTGTAAACTTGGCTGATGTTATGTGCAAATGTGTGTGCCGAATCGCATTATAAGTGACAGTCAAGACACCAGTGGCTTTCGTGCAGACAGACTTACATAAACAGCCAGAGATTTTTAAAGAGAAATGGTAGGAAGACTTGACCATGATGGGAGAAAGGGCAGAAGTCTGGTTGTCTTTGTCCCCTCTCTCAAAGGGTGGAAAAGCAAGCACAGAAGAATATTCTGCTTGGTAAACACATCTGCAGAAGGTCAATGGCTCATCCACCCCATCTCGTCTCTAATATTTTGCCCAGACAGCACTTATGAAATACAACTAAAAAGTTGGTTTGCACACCTGACATATATCTTTTCCAGATATCAAATAACACTGGTTTAGTAAGTATTCTTGACACATACATTTTTGTGGGTGGTGCAAACAACTTTACAAGCCCCGAATAAATATATGGTGTCCATGTATCCATCTGAAGCTGGACCCTTCACTGTCATTACTGACATGAGTTCTGTGAAAATGTGTATTTACAACATGCATTGATGTACATATGTGTGTACGTACTTACTCTACAAAAATAGTCTGAGAGTCCAGCAGGGTAAGAGTTGGTGCTCGTAAGGGCCCAGGAGGAAGCTGAGAGGTCACAGCTGTAACTTGTGAACTGTTGGCACAACCCGCTAAAGTGCATGCACTCAGTACCAAGAAGTGTGTGGAGTACACATCAAGACCTCAAAAAACAAACAAACACACTGAAAATGAAACTCTGCAAGTAGAGTAAAAAGAAAAACAGGCACAATCCCACACATAATCTCTGACAACAGAAACTTGAATGACTTCAATAACTGATATTACCCTCACAATCCTAGAGTTTTCCAACTTTTCCAGAATTATTCATCTGTGTTGACCTCTCTCTTCTGAGTGTGTTACTGTTGTTTCTCTTTCTGTGTGTATCAGTTTCAAAACTATTCTCCCTGTGGCCAAAGAGTTGCAGTCTTACTCTCAGTAACATATCTGTTCTTGCACATAGCATATAATTACCACGTCCATAATCCCTCCAATCAGTGTGGACATCAGGCACTGTTAACCCAGCGTACATGATATGTGATCTCATGCCTTCATTAACTGACAAAGACAAACACACACGTGCACACACACGGATACACTCCTTGGCTGATCGTACGAGTGTGTGTGTAAAATATAAAAAAGGAGGGATTCAATCCTGTAAAATGGTGTATCATTTGGCTTTCCGGTAAAAGTGCTTGCACATGAATTTGTGTACATTGCTGCAGATTATGCATCTATGTGTATTCCTTGAGTGTGTCTCGTACTGTATGCGCCTGTGTACGTGTTCATGTCCACGAGTATCTATTTGTATCCTTTTGCAGCAATCTAGTCTCAAGGGTGTGACATGTGTTTCATACCTTCTTTAGGTCTCTTCAGTGAGAGCTTTCAAAGCAAACTGTGTGCATGTGCGCTACTGTTTAGTTTTCTTTGTTTCTCCCCGCTTCACTTTTAATGTGTGTGTGTTTAGCCCTCTTTTTCAAAGTGCTATTCCCCTGGTAAGGACTGAGACACTCTTTCCTCTTTCAAATGCTAATCCTCCACTTCATTTTGCTTTTCTATACTTTTCCCTCTCTCTTTACACCAAGGCCCCATCTCTTCATAGCCACAGCTATGCGGCAACACGCACACACAAGCACACAAAACGCTCTTTACCAGTGATGTTATGTTGTCTGTTTTTCCCTCTGTAGACCATTTGGTGGTTGTGATAAAGGAGGTACTCTGTAATGACTCCATTGGGCCTATCAATACAACAAAATAAGAACTGAAATGAGGATTTTATTATGATGTTTTAAGTAACAGACACTGTTTTGAAACTGAACAACGTGAGTTTTACTCAATGCATGCTCATTGAAGGTAAAAATAAAGGTCTGTGAAACAGAACTAGACATTTTTGATATTATACAAAATTGCATTTGTGTTGGATCCAATTCCAAAGAAAAAACAGTTCAGAAAAGATAATATAACACAATCTACATTAGTGATGATAATGGGAGACCTGTTTGTTTTTACCAGTTATATATATAAACAACATCATCAACAACTAACATAAACCTGTGATTGTGACCAGAAAGTATTGATAGGAGAGCGAACACTGTCCTACCTTGCTGGTGGTGTCCAGGTAACAAAGAGAGATGAAGGGGATGAGACTACAGGTGGAAGAGTGACACCAGTTGGAGCTGAAATTGTGGGAAAAAATGAAAATGTAAATATGTCTGTCAGTGATGTCGAGCTGGCACAGGAGAGTGCCAGCCAATATATATTATTATCATTCTATACTGATTTAAGTTCATTAAATCCTGATTGGAATTACAGCATAGCATATTGTCTCTGTATGCAGCCTCAAAGTCTCTGCCTGGTAAATGTTAAACTTATTACCTGGATCAGTTTTTAAACCAAAATTGTACAAATAAATGTTCATTGCAATTATTTTTCTTATAAAGCCTGTAAATTAACTTCAAACAGCATGCTATCCCTACCACGGGTAATGACATTGGAAAATTTGTGATGATCTGACATCATGTCCACTCAAGAGTGTGATAAAATCCCTTTTAAAAAATCTTTTTATCATAATGCAGCACACTACATATATTTAATAAAAGGAAAAGTAATGTGACCTTGCAATAATAAATGCTACACATTTTATGAACATCAATATACCCCAATTTCAAAAAATATACCTTAAATTTATCAATGATCAAAATGAGCTCAGTCTTAATTTCATAAACCTTACTCTAAAGCATCAAATGTATCATATCAATATCTGATTAAATCCCATCGGCTTTTAGACACCGAAATGGGCTTCAGATTACTTTTCAAGAACTGCAATCTGGAAAACTTATAAGCGCTCATGCTTCTTGGTCCTGTGAAGAAATTGTTCAGTTTTGAATAAGTTCTTCCTGGAGTCTCCCTGACATGTTTCAGTGTCTTAACACTGCGCTCAGTGAGAATCAATACAGTAATCTGTTTTTTCCTTTTTACTTCAGATTGATTTTTGCCATCTCTGTACTGACCCCTGCTGTCACATTATCTTCCCAACAAGGCTGGTTAGTCCAACACAGATTAATGTAGCAAGCAAAACATGAAGAAAAATCCCTTTTCTCTTTAAGTTCATCTTTCCTTATATTCTTCCCTTCATGGCTTCACTCGAAAGAAATATGCTTCTCTGTGCTACCATTATGTCGTGCGGTCTTAATGTGCTTCATTCTTTCACCGTGTGTTTTAAGCCATTCCTTTTCTCTTCACAAGAGCAGAAAATCTTATTTAAGAAACTAAATGAGTGTACCTAAATGTGATTACAAATTTGTCTGCATATCAAAAAGCAAACACAGTCCTACTCTAGAGTTACGAGTTGAGAGAGAAAAACGTTCTGTTCGAGGATTCAAGATGTGTTGGTATAAGTGTGTGTTTGTTACCTTCCTCTGGAGTTGTGAGGATTGAACCATTATCATCATTGCTCTCATTTATAAGACTCTCAGTGCAGCCACCTGGAGTACAGGCACTGATAGTGATAACGTATCGAGTGGATGGAGTAAGACCTGTCATGACACCTAAGGAAGAGCATGAACATAACAGGAAAAAAAGGTAAGACAAGACAGAGCAAAGATAATGAATTTAAGTTTTCAAAATTATAATTCTAGAAGACATCAAAGGGACCCCTGGCTCCCACCGGGCATTGAAGTGCCACGATCTGGCAGTTCTGTGCCAGCTGTTGTGAATCGTGGCCACTCTAGTCAATGAAAACAGTCCCACCAGAAGGACCACGGTGTGGTTTAGAAACGTCCCAGAAGCGACCCTTCACTCTGCTCTGTAAAAGATACATGCCAAGTCTATTCTGGCACTCAGCCGTGGCTAAGTAGTGTCAATTTATGCATAGCAGATCAAGCTGGCAGGAAATCAGACCCAAAAATGGTTAAGGGAATGTGGTCAATACAAGAACAAAAAAAAAAAAAAAAAAAAAGCATTACAAGCAGACTCCAACTTTTTACATTTTTGGGTGAGCTTGTGATTCTCATGCAGTCTCAAAATGTACATGTTAACTCTTAATCTCAATGACCTAACCCAACAGTTAGATTGTCATGCACTCTGCTTCCAAAAGAAACTTATCACAAGAAGTCATGCTGAGACCAGAGTTTAACCGCAGCACAGCTGGACCACAGCACTTCCACTCCTGGTGTAACCCAGGAGTACCTGAGTTGTATATTAATTGAGTTCATTGCATTGTTTTAAGCCACAGATGTTGAACTCCAGTCCTCCAGGGCCACTGTTCTGCATGTTTTAGATGTATCCTTCATCAACACACTTGATTTAAATGAATGGATCATCATCAGCTTGTCATCAAGGTCTGTTAATGACAGTCATTTGTATCAGGCCATATTGAAGCAGGGAATCGTCTAAGATAGCAGGACTGTGACCATCGAGGACTGAAGCCCAACACCCCAATTTTAAGCACTTTACCAGGAAGGACTTGGACAAGTCTAGTTATACAAAGTTATACAAAAAGATTATTCCTTTGTATTGTAACAGACAGGCTATATAGTGTGGCCTGTCTGCTACAATTTAGCCAGAACATTGCAATAACTCTTTAAAATGTAATAAGAAAAAAAAAATAATCAATGTGGCCAGTTTCTTTATTTCCTTATAAATTTAGAAGATGCAAATACAAACACAGTGGTTTATGTCAAAATGCTCACCACTGATAGAATAGAATAGAATAGAATAGAATAGAATAGAATGCCTTTATTGTCACTATAAACACATTGACTACGTTTACATGCAGTCAAAATTCGGGTTATTGCTAATATTCCGGTTACTGAAACATTCTGAATATTCCGTTTACATGGTAATTAATCATTCGTGATATCTCGATCAAACCAGCGACGCGCGGAGAACGTCATGACGCAATTCCCATCATTTCCGCTTCTTCTTCCTGTATCCAAATTCAAAACGAATGCTGCTTCGCGCAACTTTTCGCTCACCTTCTTGTAAATCTCGCTATCCCGGTACTTTCTACCGTCTACAAATGCCAAAATGTTCATATCCTTCATTACATTTATAAAATGATTAGTCTCCTCCTCACTCCAAAAGTGTGGCATGGTTTTGCGTTTCTCCATGTTTAGAAGTACATCCTGGACTCAAAAGACCAAGATTCCTTGCAAAAAGAGCATGCGCAGAAAACAAATTCCTGTTCCGTTTGATGGGGATATCCCGTTTGGCGTTTACATGACCGAATATTCGGGTTTTAAAAGGAGTAACCCAGGCGTCATATTCGGGTTTTTAAAATCTGAGCAAATTCGGGTTATTCAAATTTTTTTTGAATATATATAAATAAATATTGGTGTTTACATGGCCATGCAAAACCGGGTTATTGCTAATATTCGGGTTTTAAAAGGGTTATTGACTGCATGTAAACGCAGTCATTGAGATTAAAAAGCCAACTCCAATAGCAGTGCAAACAGTGTAAAAATATATTAAAAAAAAAATACAAATAAATACAAAATTGGAAAAGGCAAAGGAGGGCACTGGGGACTATTTGTGACAAAGTTAAGCAAAATTCTTAGAACCTTTATTTTAGCAAGGTGTAGCAGGGTGGATGCTACGGGGGCCCGCCCGAAGGATGGAGAGACACGGAGTTTCGTGCAGACCCTTTATTTCACCAGTTTCACCAACACACACACGTGCAGAAGCACATGAGCAGCTTCTCAGGCAGCAGCTCCATCGGCCCCTTTGCTGCTGTCCAGCTCTGCCTTATGAAGGCTGCCAGGGTGGAGAGGCTGATTGGGCCCACCTGTGCCCTAATCAGCCTGAGTGGCTGCAGCTCCTCCACCCTGCCACACAAGGCTTTAACCAAGTTAGGTGTTGGATGTGTGTAAGTTTGAGAACTGCACATTTTTCACACCTCCACACTGATGCCAGTTTTGAATACTGGATATGACCTCTTGGGCTGAATGGCTCAAAACAAATGTTTCCCAAGACGCCACAGGGGACACAGTGGTAAGGCTTTTACAAGTCTACAAAATATATGTAACAAATCTTAAGACATATCCAGTATCACACCAAGGGTAAACAGATGGCCAGGACAAGGACGAAAACTGTACTGTTCCTCTTGAATCTGAATTCAACTATTTTCCAAACTTCTCTCGACCACCCTGCAAACCTTCCAAGAGAGGCTGAGAGAAGTGTGAGCTCTGTAGATGAAACCCCACTCTTTGGAAGGATCACCAGCCAGTCTGCCAGTCCAGATGCATTGTCCCTTACATCCACAGGATGTTAAACAGAATTGTAAACTAAGACTGCTCAACAATATCCAGTCTTAAGGATCTCATCCAAACCTTGCTGCCTATTTAATCTGGGGTTTTTCTTGAACTTCCTCAGCAACCTTGACCCAAGTGTTGGGCAAGGCCCTTGCTTTTGATCTGCCTGGACCCTAAAGCGTTTTACAAGCAAATAGACCTCAGACAAACCCCTTTTGCAGCCTGACGGCTCACTTCTTGGCTCTCAACAATCATGTTTGTGCATTGCCACCAAAAGCACCACTCACTTTGCAACCCCAGCTCCATACAAGTGCAATATAACATGGTATGTTCAAACTCAATATCCCCAGTCTTCTTTGGAATGTCAAAAAATGGGATCTGAACAATTCTTGGACAAGGGGCCCCTGTTAAATTTTCCTAGCACAACCCCACTAAACATTTGGGTGCACCAAGCTAGTATGATGTTATACACTACTTGATTCAACTAACCAGATGGTGATTGATCTGATTGATCAATTCCTTTTCTTACTGAGTGTCCAAGACATATAGTCACAGCTGAACATTGTGTGTAAACAAGGCATTACACATTGCTAGTACCCGGTTGGACTCCCTTTTGCCTTCAGAATTGCCTTAATCCTTTGTGGCATAGATTCAACAAGGTACTGGAAACATTCCTTCAAGAGGTTGGTCCATATTGACATGACGGCATCACACGGTTGCTGCAGATTTGTCGGCTGCACATCCATGATGCAAATCTCCCGTTCCACCACATCTCAAATGTGCTCTACTGGACTGAGATCTGGTGACTTTGGAGGCCATTTGAGTAGTGAACTCATTGTCATATTCAAGAAACCAGTCTGAGAGAATTTGCACTTTATAACATGGCACGTTTTCCTGCTGGAAGTAGCCATTAGAAGATGGGGATACTGTGGTCATAAAGGGAGGGACACTGTCAGCAACAATACTCAGGCTGTGGCATTGACACGATGCTCAGTTGGTACTAATGGGCCCAAAGTGTGCCAGGAAAATATCCCCCACACCATTACACCACCGCCACCAGCCTGAACTGTTGATACAAGGCAGGATGGATCCATGCTTTCATGTTGTTGACGCCAAATTCTGACCCTACCATCTGAATGTCACAGCAGAAATGGAGACGGGGGCTGCTGGGGGGCACAGTGGTTAAAGCAAGCGGCCCATGTACAGTGAGGCTACGGTCTTCCTGCAGCGGTCGCAGGTTTGAGTCCCGGCCTGCAGCCCTTTGCAGCTTGTCGTCCCCATTCTTTCTCTCTACCCCTTTCCTGTCTAAACTTTGAATAAAGGCCACTAGAACCAAAAGAAAAATCTTAAAAAAAGAAAAGAAATCGAGACTGAATCTAACCAGGCAACGTTTTTCCAATCTTCTGTTGTCTAATTTTGGTGACCTTGTGCGAATTGTAGCCTCAGTCTCCTGTTCTTAGCTGACAGGAATGGCACCCGCTGTGGTCTTCTACTGCTGTAGCCCATCCGCTTCAAGGTTCAAGGGTTTCAGAGATGCTGTTCTGCATACCTCGGTTGTAACAAGTGATTATTTGAGTTACTGTTGCCTTTCTATCAGCTTGAACCAATCTGGCCATTCTCCTCTGACCTCTGGCATCAAAAAGGCATTTTCACCCACAGAACTGCCTCTCACTGGATATTTTTGTCTTTTTTGGACCATTCTGTGTAAACTTTAAAGATGGTTGTGCGTGAAAATCCCAGTAGATCAGCAGTTTCTGAAAAAGACCAGCCCGTCTGGCACCAACAACCAGGCCACGTACAAAGTCACTTAAATCACCTTTCTTCCCCATTCTGATGTTCAGTTTGAACTGCAGCAGATCGTCTGACCAATCTGTGATTGGTCGTAAACCTGGAGGAGCGGCGGCTGCAAGTTTGGTTTCCCAGCCGATGAAGCCTCAAACTCTTCCCAGGCTCCTTGCCAGTTGGCCTGGAACAAAGGCCCACCTCTTGGCCTCTGCCAAGACCCTGTGCCAAGGATGAAGAAAGCTCAATCCACATAGCTGTTGGACTGAGCGAAGAGGGGCTCTAGCAGCAGCAAGACATGGCTGCCCTGCATCTGATGCTGTACACAAAGCACTGTCATTGTTCGCTTCAGGGGTCTGTATGGCTATAAGTGTTGTTAAATTTCAGTGTTCTGGTGTAGATGTTTTGATATTTCCTCACGAGTTGTTGGATAAGGATCTTTCCTCTTCCACAACTGAAGTCTACATAGCTGCAATATCTGCCCTTCGTGTTGGTTTTGATGGGGTGGCACCAGGCCCTTACCCTTTTGTTGTTAGATTTTTAAAAGCTGTCCACAAGATTGAGACCTGTGATTATACAGCGTCTCCTCTTGGGACCTGGTTTTAGTGCTGGATGCTTCCTGATGCTCTCCATTTAAGCCACTTGAGTCGGTGGATATGACATTTCTTTCATACAAAACAGCTCTACTTCTCACTCTGCCCTCTGCTAAGAGGTTCAGTTATTTTCATACACTATCAGTTCATCCATCATATGCTCAGTTTGCATCATAGGCAGCACTAATGTCACTTTGTGCCCAAATGCAGCATATTTACCTAAAATAATTTCTGCAGATTACAGCTCGTGGTCAATGAAGCTCACAAGATTTTCCCCTCCACCCTTTTGAATTAGACTGGTTTAGGTCATACTTGGCAGGAAGAACCATGTGTGCTAGCATAGCTAGCTTTGAATCTATCATGGCTCAGTTGTCTTTTGGGGTTCCACAGGGCTAATTTTAGGGCAACTCTTGTTTTCTTTCTACACGCTTCCTTTAGGGTCCATTTTGAAGAAGCATGGCGTATCCTTTCATCTATATGCTGATGACACTCAGATGTATCTGCCGCTTAAAAAGAATGATGCTTTCTCAATTAAACCACTCATCTCATGTCTCCATGAAATTAAGGATTGGTTGGCTCTAAGCTACTCAAATTTTAACAAAAAGAAAACAGAGGTTATAGTGTGGCCCTAGTGGCCCCACCCCAGTCAATTAGGGTCTTTTGACTAGCTTTTTAAAACCAACAGTTTCTAACATGTGTTTTAAATTGGACAGCAATTTTAAACTACACATTTTGAGACAGTAATCCATGCCTTCATTACCTCCTAGCTGGATTACTGTAACTCACATTATCTTGGAGTTAGCCAAGATAGTTAGTCTTCTCTCTTTGACCCAAAATGAGACTCCTGATTTTTCTGCTCTTATTTTCCTCCTTACTGGTTTTGTTTCTTGTTCTGTACTCTTTATTGTATTTTGTGTTTTAGCATGCTGTTTTTAAAATGTTCTGTTTTTTTCCCAGCACTTTGTTTCAGCTGTTGTTGTGTTAAATGGCTCTACAAATGAAGTTGAGTTAATCACAAGAGTTACCAGACCTAATCACAGCAGTGTTTTTCGCTCACTAAAGACAAAATTGAAGGTTGAAAAGAATGCATCAATTAAAGATGGCTGCAGCGAAGGTCTCAAGCAAGGACACTCAGCATCTGGTGATGTCCAAGAGTTCCAAATGTAAGCCAGTCATTGGCAGTCATCAGTAATCCTTGCATATATAATTGTGCTAGTTTCTCTAAATACTTTGACTCCATAAAAGTGGGGAGACTGCAGCATGCTGTAATTCCTGCAGACATAATGGAATGTATTTTAATAAATCACTTAAATTTAAGCTGAAAGTATATACTTCAATCACACCTTGATTGTTTAATTCCATATCTAAAGTGTCTCAAATAAGTAGGTGCTTAGTGTGTTACTGAAGCTATATCAGCATGACTCATTAGAGCAATTTAAATGCTTTACTCGGTTGGATGTGCCACTGTTGCTAAGCAAACTTACTGCATTTGGCAAACAGAGGCAGTCTATTCTAATTGTAAAGCATCATTCGTCTCCCTCTGATGTTTTTTGTCCTAGTTGTCTTGGCCTCCTCCACTCCTTTCTCTATTTCCAAAGTCACTCTTACATCCCTTCTTCTCTTCAACCCCCTCCAACCTCCCTCCTCCTACCTTCTGTGTCCAATCATCCTGTACGTGTCTCTCTTTCTCACTCTCTCACCGTTACCTATGTCTTTTAATTCAATTAGGGGCCAGGGCCCCACTCCGCTGCTATTACACCCTCATTTGCTTTCTGTGTTTTTTCGCCATTGGTGTAATTCTGCAGTCAGGTGTCGAGGCCATCATAAATTAAGAAGAAGCCTTATCACGGAGGATTTAATGTCTGGCAAAGAAAGGGGGAGGGGATGAGGAGCAGTGAAGGAGGCACTGAGAAAGCCAGCAAGCTCATCTTCATATTTGCCTAGAGACTTGGTAGAGTGGATGAGCGGGGGGACGAATAGCAGCAGCGGACGCAGACATCATCCTCATCATAAAAGATGAAGTGAGGAAAGATCGAAAAGTGGACAACAGCAAGAGAGTGGGGGAAAAAAGGAACAATGCCAGGGTATGACATCATTGGGGTAGTCCTGGATGTCTTCCTCCAAATGGAGATGGTCTCCTTAAGTTGGAGATGTGCCATGGAGTTATAAAAAATTGTTGCCTGAGACACTGTTTGTGTACGTGTTTATACCATAAAAGATGTGAAGAAAGTGAGTGAAAAAGGCAATATGGATGTATTCTCAGTACAGACAGAACTGTTTTCATGGGTACACATCACGAAAAGGGCAGAATACAAAATAAATTTTTTTATATACCATCCATGTGTAAAATCAAATCAAACTTAATTCCTATATCACTTTTCGTACAATAAAATGCAGCACAAAGTGCTTAACAATAAAACAATAAAAACAAAATCAATCCCACCCATCCACCCCCCACCAACCCTAATCCCTATCAATGTTAAAACACCACCAAAGATCGAAAGAAATAACATGTATATACAGTATGTTACTCCCTGTTGTGTTCACTTTGTTTATCCTTTCATTTTAAAGAAAACTTTAACTATTCTTTTTCTAAAATTAAATATGTTTCATCTTAATTGCATTTCCACATGTAAAAGTAGCAATTTTTATCAAGTATGAAATTGTAAGTAATAAACACATTGTAATGTAGAGAAATAAATTACAAATAAAAGTATAATCTTAACATTAACATGCATAAATAACTATTGTTTGGGGCATGAATTTGCTAAAAAAAAAAAAAAAAAAAAAAGATTGAGGTTTAGCCATTCTTTTGAATATGTGATTATGTCTAAGAGTTTGATTAATATATGTGTAATATGTTGTTTAGAGTCTGCTTTACCTGTGAAATTTCCATTAGCCAGGTATGTGGTTTTGATAGGTGGTTCTTCTGGATGGTCCTTATTGTAAGCCTTTAGCACATATCTGTCAATCAGCACCATGGTGTCACCAATGGGGGGCTCCCAACTCACTTTGGCACTGAAACCACTGATACTCTTAACTGTAGTTGGAGGTGGGACTGATGTGGGTACTAAGGAAAATCACAGAAAGAAATTAAAAGAGGCAAACTAAGAAAAAACGAATATATATGAGAATACATACAGCAGGATAACTAAAACCACTATATACAATTTAACTAGACAAAAGAAAATACATTTTGTAAGACAATCAACAAAGAACAAAAATATCAAAGTTAAACAATCAATTTAAATCAGGGTGAACAAGCACTCAGAAAGATTTTAAATAAAAGCTCAACAGGAAAATTTGAATGTAAAAAGCTAAACAAGAGATCGGGAGTACATGAGATTTTCTTTAAAGCAGTTGCCGTCTCTTTGCGTTTTAATAGGCCCAGTAAATCATACCTCAACATTAGCATAAATAGTATTTATGAGAGCAGTAACTTTTTCAGCACTGATTTAATACAGACAGCCATTCATTCTCGGCTATATTTCATAGCAATCAGCCTCCCTCCTTCTCTGTTGCATTCCCCTCATTTCTCGCTTTGACACCATCAGCCGCTCAAGATGGTCAATCTCATTTGCGATTGCTGGCCACTCAGTCACCAGTGCTGGCTTTTCATTGGCTGTATCAGCAGCTGGCTTTGGCAGGGGACAAAGCCTGTAACTACAAGTACATAGCAACTGCACACTACTCAGTAATCTTAATTTTGTCCTTTTTAATGTGCCACACAGCTGAGCCCCCCTACATCCCATTTTACCTCACCACCACTTTAATTTTCTATCTCCTGTCATTCTTCCCATTTCTTAAAGTTAAGTCTGGATGTATTTGGACCACCAAAGTGTTTTTGAGATTTTGCAGTGATACATCACAATGGTTTTGAAAGAAAGCAGTTAATGTAAGCAAAGTGCAGACTTTCAGCTTCACAAAATATTTCACTGAACTTTAAGGAATTGAGGATTTTAAGTAAAGTAGCTCCATTTTTAAGGGGTTTTAACTATTTTGACAACTGATTGTCAACAAGTTGGACAGGTTTGGTCCATTTCTTTCTTACTTAAACACAAGTAAAGGTATTGAATTGGCATTTCGCAGCTATTTGACTGAATCTACCAACATGAAGTCCAAGGAGGTCACAAAGCTAGTGAAAGATGCCATCATTAGGCTATTTTTTTTTAATTATTAAACTTTACAAAAACAGACATAGAAAAAAGTCAAGAATACAGATGAGGTAGGCATATCAGTGATAAAATCTACTATCAAGAGAAACCTTCATGAATAAGGAGAGTTGTAGACCAGTGATAGCATGGACATATACAACACGGAGGTACAATGTGTACTTATATATATTTTTCACCAGCATAAATTCCAAACAAAATGAACCAGACTGACCCTTTGTCAGCCTTCTAATTGGTCCCTGACTGACCAATCAGAAAAATGATTCTCCGTTGCTACATCGGGGTCAGAATATCCAGTTGTACAAAACAGCTGTCTCTCTCGTTCACATCAATGGAACAAGCATAATTTGTACTTGCCTTGTATCAAAATCACTGGACTATTTTTTTTTAAACTTTGTATTAGTAAAAAGTAACACTTGGGAACACACTGCACACAGTGTAGTGAGGGTGCAGGTATTTTTATTCCCAAATTGGCAGGAAGCCGATCCGTACTTCCAAAACAAAGTCAGCTCGCAGCAGGCTACAACCCATAGCTACAACCGTGAAAGCATTAATTTATTTATCTTACAATGGTTAAGCAGTCTGCTGGGGGAACTTGTAAAAGTGACACCCGCTACCCAGAGAGAATCAGAGGAATACATTTCATCCAAAACCCAACGGTAAATTATGAAAAATGTCTGCTTCGGATCAAGCTATGTGGACGGCCAGACTCTCAGTTCAACCCTTTCCACCATGCTATCAGCTAAACTAACCAAAGATCTTGTTTTTGCCAAAACATCACTTTTTTTAAGTCACTACACGGTACCTGAAGTGTTCCTTTTCATTTATGTCTAGTTGCTGTTGATTTTCTCTGGTACAATAATTGGAAATAAAGTGATGTAAAACCCCGTTTTTACAATGGAAGTGGACGCGAGAGATGACAGTTTTGTCCGACAAAGGATCAATTTTTAAAATCTCTCCCTTCTTTAAGAGTTTAAAATGTGCTGTCTTGGCTCTGAAGATGAACTTGGCACTAAAGAAGTTACACTGCCATTTTCATTTTAACCAAAACACTGCAAACGTGTGTCTCACCACTTCTGATACATTCTCAAGAGCATGTGAAGAGTACAGGGGTGAAGGCCTTCACAGGGTGAAGGCCTGGCAAAACATCTCCACAGTCAGAATTTGGTGATGTTCATGGCCAGTATTTTTTACAAACCTTTTAAATCAAATAAGAAAGTATACTCTTTGATCACATTTTCATAATATTTCAAATCCATTGTAAATAATCGCAAAATAATAAAACAAATTAAAAAAAACTGTCATATTATGAAAACAAATTCTTAACAAATAAATAAAAACAGAAAAGCAAAAAAACAATGTTCCTTGATGAACTCGCCAAAGTTTTAATTCTGGTGGAAATGCAGTTAGCCATGAGTCCATGGTTTGAGGAAAGGTCTTGCCTTTCCAGTGTTTCATGCCTCAGCTCTCTCAGCCTATCGCATCCTCTCTGTCTCAACTGATCCTATCTGATGAGAGCAAAAACACCAAAATATAGTACTACAGAAAATAGACCTATATTTTTTTTTATATGTAATATAATATGACTTTTTCAAGGCTGTTTTATTTGCATTAATGTACAGCATAACTAGCTACTACTGAGGAGCTGCCTCCGTGAACTTCAGTTTTTCCTCAGCTGGTCAGTAACTTCCTTTGTACATGCTACTGTCGCATCTTTGCTGTCCAGTTTAGTCATTGTCATACTTTTTTGTGTTTATCCATCTTTTTCTTCCTCCTTTCAGTACCCCTTCACCCTTCATAAGTATTTTTTCCTTCTTGCATCCTTCTCTTTTTGCTGTCCATCCTATGGTTCTTTTTTGAATACATGCAAGTCCTCCTTGCTACATTTCTTTTAAGTTTTAACCTCATTTTTCTCTCTCCCTTACGTGTAGTTCCTCATTTTTAGCACTTCCTTCCTCTCCTCCATTTCTCCTGTGTCTGGTCATAGGTGTAGTGAGACCTACCAGTGTATTGTTCACTACTAACGAGTATTTTTATATTACACAAGGGAACACTCAGGCCATTCTGGGTTAACAGCCTTTTACTGTGATGCCCTTTATGGAGGACTTATCAATCTCTCATACTGCCGCACACAAGTATTATCAATGGCTTAGAATATGTCTTCACAAACTGAACAAGATAATAGTGACTTCACTTCAAAAATATCGCAAGATCAAAGATAAACTTTTGATTCAGAACAGAGACAGAACAATGAAGAAAGAAAGAAAATGAAAAGAGTAATATTATATGAACAGCCTACTACACAGATAACACACATTCACTATGTATAAAAAAAAAAAAACTTTTGTGTTACAGTTGTGGTTGTGGAGAAATGGTACACGAGAGTGTGTCAACTAGTGTCATCAACATATTTGATTATATTGACATATTTGATAACAAACGCCCACAGCAACTACTGCTGGAGAGACTACAGGTGTCGTACCTTTGCCGTGGCTGCGTCCTCTCTGCCAAGGGCTTGATGCCCAGCCTCCAGCAGCTAAGGCCACAAACCGGTACAGGTACTCTTCAAAGAAATGTATGCGTTTAAACACAAGGCAATGGATGCATAGGAGACATTGATTTATTAGATCAGAGAAACTGTGTATAAAAAATTTGCACAAATTGTAACACGTACTCAGAGCTAATATGTGGAACTTAAGTATTCAAACATCAACTCCCTTCTTTTTTAATGGATATATTCAGACGCTCACCTGGTCAGCTAAGAAACAATACAAAGCTGAATTTCATTACAACATGAGCAAATAAGAAACAATATTTCTCCATGAGTATAACAGACTGATGGATTTTTCATTTGTTAACATCAATGGTATAAAAGAAGCCGCTCTTTAAAAAATGTCCCTAAAGATAATGCAGTAAATGTTTAAATTAATTTAATAATAAACAATAATAATAAAATTGATGCTTTTCTGTTTGCTTGGTAGTGTCCTTTGTTGTTTGAATCAGATCCATCGTTACTTTTAACAAACTACACCATTAGAGTTTACAGCGTATTTTTTCAGGTCCCTGCTGTTTCTGTGTCAGTCTAATGTTCAGCCATGTACTCTACTTGATTTGAATGTTTTTATGTATAGCTGGGAAAAAAATAACAAAAAAAAATAAACAAAATGCATTCATCTGAGGTTGGTGGTACCTAATTTTAAGACATGCAAGGCTTTTTATTATCAACCGATACATAAAAGGTTACAATGGAAGAGACTGTGCTGTTTATCTATCACATGACTGTATGTGTGTGCTGTGCAATGTTACCTGTAAAAGGCTGTACACTGTAATCTGTGGATTGTGTCTTTGTCCCACTGTACACCAACACTGTATCATTTCCTCTGCAGTGGAACCGGCTTTCACTAGTGGGACAGCCATCCAAGTAGACTCGAACAGAACGGCGGGAGGCAACGGCAAGATTAACACGTTCCTTGGCAGGAGGGTTTCTTTCATTACTACGAATGGTAAGACCCCGTATGCAACCGCCTAAGCCTGAGAAAAAGAGGACAAGAAACATCAGATAGTAGAATAGAGAAACAGGGAAAATAACTTTTGATGAGAAGAAAAAAGAGGAGGACTATTAAGTAAAGGGTACAGTACATGTGTTATTTCTTTTAAGGCACAACATGGGACTTTTTTCAAGTTGAAATATCAGTGTTAATTAAATTTCCTCTTCACAACAGTAATTCAGCGATCGAGCGTCTTCAGTAAGAGGCTGCATAACAGACCGCTACAGCAGATCCTTCCTGCCTGCCAACAGCAATAACCCTCTACAATGACTTTTTAAAGAGACTTAAATGTTCAGGGATTAATAAAAGTTTTTTTTTAAATTGAATTTGAATGAAAACTTGCTAACGTTTAGTAAGCATTGTCAAGTTCACTCAGATTCCCAAACCAACTACGGTATATGCAAAAACCAACCATGGTAATTGTATTCCCATGCCCCCAGTCTTTTCTTGCAATAACTGAGCATCACTTCACGGTACTATGTCACATATCAACAACAATGAAACTAGAACTTAGAGGTTCAGTGGACATCATGGCAGAGGTAGTAATGAGGAGGAGTAATGACAGAAGAGAAAATCAAAGGCTGACCAAGCAATAGACCCGAAACAGTCTGACTTGGACAGTGTTGTAAAAATGACTTTACCTCCATGGGTACAGTATATTGGGACCAAAAGTGCTAAAACAGACAAAAGCTCCTTTGTGCCTCTGACTTGAGCAGTCATATCCTCTACAATCACATTCACACCTTAACATATACCAAGCTCAAATTAGCTATGTAGCATAAGAAATTACACAACTGCATACTCAAAATTAAGTTGAATGTACAGCATTACCCCAGTAAACTTCCTTGACAAACAAAATTGCAAAGTGGGGCAAAGGGCAAAATTACAGGTGGATCACACAGAACTTTAAATATTTACACTCTTACTTGCACAATGCTACATAAAGAAAACCAAACCAAGAAGCCTACAAGTAAAAACCATCAGAGATGAGTGGCAAAAATTAAAACGTACTTAAGGTTTTGGTGAGCATAAATTAAGCTCTACAGCATGTGAATATCCAATTATTTACACCCAAGAGATTTTTTTTATTGAGCACATACGTTCAATTCTTCTGTGCAAACATGCAGCATATCTCACCGTGCTTGTGACTTTGGGCATTCAGAGCAGGATGTATAAGTTCCAGTGGAACCCCTCCCAAGTATAATGGTGAATCAACACTCAACCTCACTGCCCCCCCCACTCCTCTTGTTTCCTCTGCCCAGTCGTTGACTGCAGCAGAGATGACTGAGCTGCGTTTTGCCAGTGACAACTTCTTCCAGTCTCCATCGCAGTAACTAAGCCCCACCCACGTGCTGAGTTCAGTCACGTGACCATCAGAGGAGAGAATAAAAGACAGAAGACCAGCTTCCAGCTCCACCTAAAAACACACACAAAACAAATAATTTACCTCTTAATTTAAGTATTTTTTGTGTTTAAATAATCATTTGAAATATGTGTTAGATCGTACGAGCATGTAGTCTTGACTTTGTGTGTTGTATGAAAACAGCAAAAGTGCATTGAGCTGGTCCGTTCTGAAATCCATAGAAATATCAAAGTCCTGTCCTCCACTGAAAACCCCTGTGTCCAACTCCAAATAACCTACAACAAGGGGGAAACAAGTACTATAAAACACATATTTTTTACAAGCAGAACATATTGTACATGTTAAATGTGAAAGGCATTATATATTTAAGTTTAACATTTCCCTTCATACTCTCAAAAGTATAAGACGGTGAAAAGGTGAAAAGGGAAAAGTAATGGCGGAAGGATAAACTAATAACTCTGAGCCCAGTTGCCCATGATTATATTCATCAGTATAAAGCAATCTTAGTACCAGTAACATCAGCGGAAAGCATCTTACTGAAATAAACAGTGTTTCCAGTATTTTAGCATAATAATGATGATTTCAAATTGCACATAAACACAGCTTGACACTCTAAAAAGCTATTTTATTCGTCCTTATTTTCTATATCATAGAAAATAATTTCTATATCATGATGTGATACTTTAATACACTATGATATAGAAACATTATATTATGATGTTTCTATATCACTGTATAAATATTTTGCATAATTTCACTTTGCATAATGTAAGAATAATGTATGTCATCTGCATAGAAGCCAATAATTTAAGGAACAGTTGCTATGATCCTACCATGGCCGAGAAAATGGGCTCCTTCCACAGTCTCAGGAGGACATCCCTCCCAGCTTTCATACACTTCCACCTTCTTTGTGCCTTTTCTCCAGTCCAAAAACTGCCATTTCTCTGAGGGGCTGTCTGTCATCTTTACACTCACATCTCTGAGGCAGCCAGAAAAGCCCTGCCGCACCAGCTGGGCATCGCCTTTAGAGACATGACAAAACTGTAATTGTCAGCCTAAATATTTTAACTCAAATGTAAACTCAAATCAATTAATCTTCCACATGTCAGTTTCCATTATGGACTCATAATTGGGATGATTGAATATATTATTTTGATTAAGAAGGAAATCAAAGTTTCAATATTCAACATCATAATTAGGGCCCGAGCACCTTCAGTGCGAAGGCCCTATTGTATCTGTAGGAATTTTTTTTCTTTTTTCTTCTGACGAAAGGAGGGCCTTTTTGCCCCCCTAAACGTGCCCAAAAAGTCACCAAATTTTGCATGCAAGTCAGGCCTGGCGAAAAATTTGATATTTAATGGTTTACATTAATGGGCGTGGCAAAATGGCTCAACAGCGCCCCCTGGAAAACTTTGTGACTCAAGCCCCACAATACGGTTTGACGTACATGCACGAAAATCGCTACACACCTGTATCAGTACACAACTTAAAGAAAAGTCTCTTGGCGACATGGCTGAAACCGAACAGGAAGTCAGCCATTTTGAATTAATCGTGTCACTTTGGCGCAATTTATGCCATTCCTTCGGCAGTTAATACGGCCCGAACCGTAACGTGCACCCAAGTGTGTTATACATGAAAATGTGCGTCTCCATCCTGCGACTACACACATTACTTTTCTCTTTCAAAAGCGTTACCGTGGCGACGCTAGACGCCAAAAAGCGCGCCCACCCTTCATCTGGTTGGTTCAGACCGAAAAAACTTTGTGCCTCAAGCCCCATAATACGGTGTGACGTACATGAACGAAAATCGGTACACACCTGTATCATGTCGCAACTTAAAGAAAAGTCTCTTGGCGCCATGGCCGAAACCGAACAGGAAGTCGGCCATTTTGAACATTCTGAATTAATCGCGTAATTTTGGAGCAATATATGCCATTCCTTCAAGAATTAATACGGCCCGAACCATAACGTGCATCCAGGTTTGTTATACATCAAAATGTGCGTCTCTATCCTGCGACTACGCGCATTACTTTTCTCTTTCAAAAGTGTTACCGTGGCGACGCTAGACGCCAAAAAGTGCGCCCCCCTTCATCTGATTTGTCCATATTTGATAGTTCCCTAAAAGTCACCATATTTTGCATGCAAGGCAGGCCTGGCGATAAATTTGATATTTCATGGTTTGTATTAATGGGCGTGGCAAAATGGATCAACAGCGCCCCCCGGAAAACTTTGTGCCTCAAGCCCCACAATACGGTTTGACGTACATGCACGAAAATCGGTACACACCTGTATCATGTCGCAACTTAAAGAAAAGTCTCTTGGCGTCATGGCCGAAACCGAACAGGAAGTCGGCCATTTTGAATTAATTGTGTAATTTTGGCGCAATTTATGCCATTCCTTCGGCAATTAATACGGCCCGAACCGTAACGTGCACCCAGGTGTGTTATACATCAAAATGTGCGTCTTCATCTTGCAACTACGCGCATTACTTTTCTCTTTCAAAAGTGTTACCGTGGCGACGCTAGACGCCAAAAAGCGCCCCCCCTTCATCTGATTGGTCCATATTTGATAGTTCTCCAAAAGTCACCAAATTTTGCATGCAAGCCAGGCCTGGCGATACATTTGATATTTCATGGTTTGCATTAATGGGCGTGGCCTAACGGCTCAACAGCGCCCCCTAGAATACTTTTCTGTGCCATAACTTTTGAATGGTTTGACATAAAGAGTCGTGGGTGGTGTCATGGGACTCGGTATTGAGTCCTTGACCATAATTGGTGAAAATTAGCCCCGCCCCTTCTTCTGATTGGTTGTCCCGATTTTCTGCTATAACTTTTGAATGGTTTGACATAGAGAGTCGTGGGTGGTGTCATCAGATTTTGTATGGAGTCCTTGACCTTCATTGGCCTGAATTAGCCCCGCCCCTTCTTCTGATTGGTTGTCCCTTTTTTCTGCTATAACTTTTGAATGGTTTGATATAGGAAGTCATGGGTGGTGTCATTTCTGATATGCTTATGGGGGGCGGTGGCGGTGAGTGCGAGGGCCCGTTCATCGCTGCTTGCAGCTTTAATTCATATTGTTATGCAATGATGTATTTCAAATAAACTTGAAATTGAGACTGGACCTCAGAAAAAAGTTTACATTCCCTCTTTGATTATATTTAATGACTCCCAAAAAGTGCAAATTCCCAGTAGCGCTAACTGTGCATTTGGAAAATCCTTCATTTTGGAAAGATTAACAACGTTCTTAAAAAGAAACTGACAAAAATCTAATTCAATGTCAAATCACTATGATATATCAAATCAAACTAAAAGGTAAAATCTTACCTGAATCTTCTCTTCGAAGAGGAAAGTCTTCAGGCAGACCACCGATGAAAACTCCCATGTTCTCACCAATAATACTGCTGCCACTGGAAGCTGATGCACTTCCTGGTGGGGTCAAGGTAGGAAAATGGTAGTAAACCGACAAATAAAATGAATCAGAATAAATGTAAACAAAAACAGGGTAATTTAGGGAGTAAAACTTGATAGAACATTTGAATGAAAATATGAGAGAGGGGGTAAAAAAGAAATGAGTAGAAAAAAAATGACAGCAATGGAGAGAAGGATTAAGCTCTTGCTCATAAAGGAGGGTTCATTGACAGTATCATATAATTCAAAAACATCTACAAAATGCCCATTCAACATTTTGAATCAATTTCAGAACATTTATGTCTTTAAAAGGGGTGATAAACGACCTTAGGAAACAACTGTGAGAATCACCAATTCAGACTAAAATAAACCCAGCCAAAAGTGAGTGACGACTAGAGAGGAGCTTTTTAAAAGGGTCATATCTTACTTCATCTAATAAAAAAGGCCAGATTGGAGGTAGACTGCATCCCTGTGAGTCATTTTAACCAAAAAAGTGCGCTTTTCAGTAAAAGAAAAGTCAGAACTTTGGAACTGTTTGGTCAAAAACAGACACAATCATGTGTTCAGGTGCAGGAGATAATCCGGACCCATAACAACAAAGAGCTTTTGAACAAATAACTCAAAATACAACAGGGAGCACAAGTAGGGTCTGATAAGAACATCGGTACATCTCTATACTGTAGCTTCACATTTCTTGTTGACGATGAACAACCAGTTATTTTGTCCTGTATCAAAGTTTAAAATATCCTGAATTCAAACTTCAAGTGGTGCCGTAAACATTTACAAAAGCGCTACTTGGTCTTTAAACTTCTCATCAGTATAAATGGTCAGCCCGAAGGGGAGAATGTGAAATGTGAGAACAATGAATATAACAATACAGACAATTTGTCATTTGTCATATTTTGGCCTAATCAGTTCAGCAGAAGAAAATCTGCACTTTTTATTTTATTTAACCATTATTTACCCAGGCAAGCAATTTAAGAACAAATTCATATTTATCATATTTACAAATGCTTCCTGAAAAAAGAGCATAAGCACTTGAAGCACATCTTAGTTGTTTTTTTTTTTTTTACTTATCAGTAATAATCAGTGGTAACCTAAACACAAATAAGATTGCATTAATGACCAAGTACCTATGAACTAATGTTAAGTGCCTTCCTTCATGTCTAAATTGGACACAGAGCTGCTGAGATTAACTTAATTCATACATCTATGTAAAACCAAGGGATTTATATACTGCAATTTAAAAAAAACAAACATACACATTCCTTTCTCTCTCAAACTATCCTCTTCTATGTAGAAATGTTATATATGAGCATATTATAATCACTTTGACACTCAAGCACCCACACACTGAGCAGACACACAAAGTGGTCAGTATGAATATGAGAAGCATTACCACTGTATTGATCATTTACAACGATTGTTCCCACGGCCCCTCGCCTCATTGCTGTGATGCTATGCCATTGTCCATCATTGTAGAGGCGCCCTCCATCACCCTGTACGCTCACAGCAACCGCTGAGCCCTGAACACATGAACACAAGCACACACAAACAAAGATCACAGGCACATATTTAATCACAAGTGCATTAATGGTGCAAAAACATCCAATCTCTGAGGAAAGGTCTATATTTTCTGAAGTAATCAGTGCATTAAAACCTTTGGCTCCAAACACACAAATTACAGTGCAATCAGAAATCCTTACTTTGTCACTTCTCACAAAGTATCCTTACTTTGTGAGATTAATCCTCTGAAAACAAGCTAAAATATGTCATAAAAACAGACTCACATAACACCATCAAAAGGACACGACCACACATATAATCATCAGAGCATTGTTACAAGGGATGCTTTGTTTTTTTTGCTATCTATTAAGTATGACATCATTGTAGGGATCAGCTTTTAGAAAGTAGACAAAGCGTTATGTACTTAGATAAATATGATGTGAACGTGCACACACACATACGGACACACTCAGTGATGAAGATTTAATGATGAGATCAATAAATGTATGATTGCAAAAGCATATCAGCTTCTGACATCTTTACTGATGTTGCTAGACAGCTGTACTTAACAGGATGCTATTTACTTTTTGCCCCCCTCTCATACACCTAACCACTCATCCCTTCTCTGGGGAGACACCGGAAGAAAAGTCTCAACTCTCCTAAAAACTAATACCGAGTTGCCCTTGAGCCAGGTGGAAGATCAGCAGTTCAGTACACAGCAGATAGCTGATGGATGTTTTACCAGCAAACACCAGCTGGGGAGACCTGGGCAGTCACTTTCCCTTTGTCCGTTAACACATGGTATGAGCTAAAGGAATTGTGTATGCTAAGACTAAATAGCCGGATGAAACAAACACCTCTATTTATCAGAGACCCACTGCTCGTCTTCTATTGAGTGATACCACACTCAACGTTATTGACTGCCTCGATGTTGATCTCTTAAATGTGCCGTATATCAGTGTTTCCCAACCCTGGTCCTCAAGTACCCCTGCCCTGCATGCTTTAGATGTTTCCCTGTTTTAACACACCTGGTTCTCATTAATGGTCGTCATCAGTTCGTCATCAGGGCCTGCACAAGCTTGTTAATGACACAGTCATTTGTATCAGGGTGTGCTGAAGCAGGCAATCATCTAAAACATGCAAGACAGGGGTACTCGAGGACCAGGACTGGGAAACACTGCAGTATATGACACTAAAGGCCGACTGACACTCCCACACACACACACACATGTTTCTGGGTGTTCTTGTGTTTTTGTTTATATGTTAATTCATCATGGGGACCGAAACCCATGGACATACGTTGACAACCAGTAAACCATCGTCCCAACAAGTTTACAAACATCTGGGAGTGTAAAGACTTGGCTTTAGGCTAAGTGCTAGATTAGAGGGTTAGAATGACAATCGTTTTTTTATGATCCCAGTGGGGTGACGGGTTCCTATGCAATGCCTCCCTAGGGCTCAAAGGTTACATGAATCCAATAGTTTATGACTTTGGTCTGAGGCACAAGGATATCCTTGGACTCCCACAATCTGCTGAAAGACTTACGATGTTAGCAGCGTGGCTTAAGGAAATATTTTCCAAACTGATGGATGACTCTCTGATGCTTGAAAAGTCTACATTTTTGATGGAAGCTCCTTTTATACCCATTCCTTACTCCCTCACTAGTCACCACTTTTGATGATAGCAGTTTTCCAGAAAAGTTACATTCTATAAACTTTTACTTCAGATTTTCTGGCTTTTGTCTTTTTTTGAATGAATGAGCATCAAATTCTCAATTTGCTTTGATTTTGTAACAACAGTGAATTGAAGAATAATGTTTTCAGAGAGGACACGGACAATAACTTTCTTTTTACTTGTGTGTTAAAGAAACAATGCATAACTTTTTCATCTTAAAAATTATGTATAGTTTCCAAATCCTTCTGATGTTTCCTTGATGTATATTAGCGTAAATGGGACCCCTGCCACTGCCAAAGGACGCATAGTTGGCCTGGAATTAAACTATAGCTCTACAGTGTATTTTGACTTTAGATTCTTTTTTTTTTTAATGCGACAATAAAGTTTACCTGCTGCAGTTTTGCATTTGCTCATTTTGTCAATCATTAGACATGTGGGGAATGTGCTTTATTACCTCTGATTTATTTCCAAACTGTCTAAATTCAATGTGTTGCACTGGAACTAGTGTTTCCTGTTAGCCTGACAGCTCTGACCCACATCTAGAAAGATGTAAGAACTGGAAAGCAAATTTAAGTTTGCTAGCGGTACATCTGGATTTCTATGCTATGGGTAGGCTATATTGTGTCAAGAAAGTTTCACTTTGCTGGGTTTTTTTATGTTGCTTTAAAAAATAAATAAATAAATTGGTGATAAGCTGTTTGTTGTCTGCTATGAGCTGTGTGTAATGTGAGTATTTTGCAGCCGTTGCAGAGATAGCTAACACAGCTAACTATATTACTGTCCTGGGATTTTACCACCACTAGGATTTCTTCAGTAGTCTCTGTAGGATTCAGCAGGCTTAGGTTTCTATGGCAGGTATGCTGGGCTTCAGTTGGTAAACCAATCCACATTGGGTAGGGCTAAATTAGTGAGTTGTATTTACAACAATGCTGCACCACAGCCGAACCGTAGGGGCGATAGAGCAAATAAACAAAATTCCCAGTGTTGCTTTAAATAAAGGTTCAAATGCATTAATACATTCCAGATTTAAGCATTGGTTGGATTGTAGAAAATTGTTTGAATCATTAATATAAAAAATATTATCATAACCAATTTGTACAACCAAATTTGATTCTATGTAAGGGTCAGCAGTCCATCGCAGGGCCACATATACACAACAACCACACACACCCACACTCACTCCTATGGGTAATTTAGAATGATCAAAAAATCATGTTTTTGACAGTGGGAGGAAGCCGGAGTACCTGGAGAAAACCCTTGTTTTTAATCATACTGTATGTATCTCTACTCTGATGAAAAATCCTGTGTGTGTGTGATACTCATCAACCACTTACATCTGTGAAATTGTATGTAATGTAGATCAACAGTTCTACTTTTATATAGTTTCACTTCCATAATAATTTCACTGTTGAATTTATTAATTTGCACTTTACATCCCATTAATTTACATGAGCTGCATTATATATTAAAATCACTTTAAGTGCATCACTTTCACCCACAATAACCTCAACATACAGTAGATACTCAAAATATTTCAGCCTCCATACAATGTAACTTAAATATTCCTTACTTCATGATATGCATGTGTGTGGCATCTCACACATGCACATATTTATGAGCTGATCACTTTCCTGTGTCATGCTAAATTACCCCCTTCGCACTGGTAATCCCATTAGGCTAGCTCAACAGGCTAATAGGGGGAAGTAATGGGCCCAGCTATATGTATCTAGGGGAACACTAATAAGCCATGACATCACTCCCACTGTTAATTATCCCAAACTAGCCTAAACAAAGAAATCAACCCAGTTGGAAAAGACACACATAAACTCCATCACACATCCAACAGTACATAAAATCACAGAGACACGGATCAAAATAAGTACCCAACATTTTACTTTCAACTGTCACACAACGTGCACATCCAGAGACTTTGCATACTCACATTTTGATGAACAGTTTTTGATTACTCTTAACTGTATTGTGATACTGACGGTGAGTGAACGTGTGTGTGTGTGTGTGTGTGTGTGTGTGTGTGTGTGTGTGTGTGTGTGTGTGTGTGTGTGTGTGTGTGTGTGTGTGTGTGTGTGTGTGTGTGTGTGTGTGTGCGCCTGTTTGCGTCAGTGTGTAATTAGTTGGTGGCCTTATGGAAGTATGTGTAATCATCTCCTATCGTCGCTTTCATCATCAAAGTCGTTGACTCTTTAACCCCTCTACATGTATCTGTATCGGTGGATTAGGGAAGCAGGGCTTTGCACGTATGAAAGTATGTGTGTGCGTACATGTGTGTGTATGTGAGTGCAAGGGTGCAAAGCTTAATTAGCTAGCAATTGGTATTCACGCGTGGTGACTGCAGGGAATGAGTTAATTGCAGTCCAATTCAAACGTTGACACACTTTCAAAGTTTTTCCCCTCTCCCCGTCTCCCTGACAGAAACCAATGAGGGGCTACAGATCACATTTACTAGATGAGAGCAAGTAAGAGAGAAAAGAGGAGAGGCTGGGGAGACAGGTTTAGAGAAAGAAAATAATTCATTGAGAAAGGTGGATTAGATTTAAAAAAGAAAAACAGGTGAAGTCAAGAGAATTAGTAAAGTAACAAAAAACTAATTTGAATGAAAAAAAGTCTGTAAAATGTTAGTTAACATAACTTAAACAGCCACTAAATTGTGCAGTGCACTTGAAACTACATAATACTATTTTGACACGTTTTGTAAAGCAATGCATTACAAACAGAACGCTCAATGGAACTTACCATCTTTTTGTATGAATTATACAGAAAGGCTTTGGAGCAGAGGCTGATTAAGTCTCTAAAAATGTAGATGTTAAATGATAAATTTAAATATTAAAACGGGAATTACCATTTTGCATTCTGTCAGTTCAGATTCAGAACATATGTTGTGGAGAGTTTGATGGCAGACAGAAGAATATCTATGTTTGTTGTTCTTGCATGCAAGCAGATGTTTTGTCCAAAATGTAATGGAAGTCCCTCCACCCATCCTTTATGCTGTATATTGGTGCTCACAGAGACGGGGAGAAATGTGAGCTTTCATCTCTGACAATGAAAATAGTTCACATTAAAGTTGTAGATATTCCTGAAATGTCTATAAAGAACCCCACAAGATCATGCTACAAGCCTTTTTTTATGTGTAATCATAAAAACTACATGACAGATGAAGAGAAAGCTGTACTCCCATTATTATTATTATATTTAAAAAAAAAAGACATACTGTACCTGAGGATCAAACAAAAAGTAAGGACGTCCATTTTTGATCTGGATAGCCAGAAACTCTTCCTGATCTCCTGGGGAAAAGGCGCAAAGCAGAAGCCCATCTGGGGAACGAGTCTTGAAACTCAACTCAACACCTGAAACAACAACAACACGGAAGAAAAATTAGAAAAATAATGTGTGAAGCGAAAGAAAGAAAGAAAGAAAGAAAGAAAGAAAGAAAGAAAGAAAGAAAGAAAGAAAGAAAGAAAGAAAGAAAGAAAGAAAGAAGTCACAAATGAACACAAAATTAACAAAGCATGTATGCTTCTTTCTTCCCAAAGACTTCTCAAATCCATGTAATTGTGCAAGTTTCATTGCACAACATTTCAGAAATGGTAGGTTAAAGTCAACTCAGATTTCATGTGAAACCTACATTTTAATGAAAGATATATTTCAGTACAGCTAAAATAAATAAATAAGATTTATGAATATTACATTTCCACCAAAAAACATTTCCAAACAACATTTATCCAACGTTGCCTAACAACATTAAAGCTCTAAGCTGTTTTTTATTTCTATTATAAGCCAGCCGTGTAGGATAATCTTGCCCTAAGACACTTCAGGGAAAACATGAACATCAGAAAACTCGACATAGTAGACAGACCTGCTTCCACACTTTTAACAGCGTTCACTTGTGATCTCCCTCTTTTATCTCTTAAAGCCAGGGCCTTCCTCCTCTACTTTATAAGATCGATAAAGGAGTTAAAAGATTGAGCAGGGTCCCAGTAAATCTTATGAAACTACAATAAATTAAATTGCTAACTAAAAGAGCCTGAAACCTGAGATGGAAATTTAATAATTCAAGAACCAAAAACTGTTTAGGTCCACTAAAGTATCCCTTTAAATCAGCTTCAAAGTTGTAACTGATTCGGGAATATAATTACATTTAGTTACAACTCTACCTTCAAATTAGTGTTTAATCTTGGCATTTGTTACTTTTACACACAAAAACTTTTAACTCACTATGGAAAGGGGAAGTCCTGAAAGTGTAATTGTTTTAAGATTTCAGCAATGTGGTAAACCAAAAAGTTTTCAGGGCTGAAGATACACCTAGAAACAAAGAAATCATCCAGCGTGCAGTGCTGTCATGCTACTATGGATCAGAGATCTTAATCCACTAGTTGGTCTACATAATGACACAGAGCATGCCGGTCTAAGTGTATGTTTCTGGTCTGCTCATCTCCATAGAGAACAAGTGTGGTAACATCTGTAGAGCTGGAATGAAGGGAATTCGGGGTGGAGGAGGGCAGTGAAAGATATTTAAAGAAAATAATAAAGAGAGGTCAAACAGCTACATGACAAGCTCAAAATGAATACAAATAAGCTATTCTCAAACCTTCCAGTTTTTATTCAATTTTCATGACAAGTTGTACATTTTGTCAATTTACATTTTAAAAAATCTAATGAAAACCTTTCTGCTTTCAGGAGTGTCACAGTAACTATTGGCAGCACCTCAAAAACGACTTACACAGATCAATGATGTATATTTAGATTTCAGAAAAAATGTATCTTCCATTTTTCTTGTTTATGCCTCATCTTAGACAGGTTTCCCTCACTGCAGCGTTAATGCAGAAGCAGTCCCCATTGTGTCTGCATCTGGCCTCCGCTTATTACCAACACCCATAAACACCGGGTTACTGCGTGCACAAGTTGCTGGACTGTTGACTCTCTGAGGCCATTTGGTCACAGTCAAGGCAGTTTATTGCTTTGTGTACCATGACACTCTGTAACCCTATCTTCCTCACTGCTAATGAGCTTCTTGGACCTCATCACCATTTCCTCCTGCTAAACATGAAGGATTCCACATGACGTGTATCAAGCTCAAACCCAGCACCTCAAGAAAACTAATACAAACCACACTTGTGTCCATGATTACAACATAAACACAGTGTATCCCCCTCGTTGCATAAAATTATCTACTCATGTAATTTGTTTTTTTGTTTCGGACACTTTTACATCAAGTGCAACCATGTATTTATCTTTTGTGGTCAAGCTGAACAATTATATTGAGGGACCATGGTATATCTGCAGTATAGGAAAGAGACAATACAAGGGAAATAAGGCAATGACCATGTACACTACATGAAAGACCTACTGTGTAGTCTTGTCAAACGCATTAATAAGTGTAAATATTTGAGCAGGATGAACTCCGATCCAGGTTTTTTCAAAACATTCAGTAAGCCCGACAAACAAGCAGCACTGAGTATTCATGATAGTTCTACGTGACACATTATGAACTTGTGCACCGTCAATATGTTAGTGGTATACACCAGCGTGCAGTTAACAAGAGAAAAATATGTTCTTTACATTGAACCTGCATACTGTACATCAAGCATGTGTCATTTCCACCCATGACCTTGCCACCGCAGACTGAAGTCATGACAGATATCTGACAGTACATTACCTGCCTGTATCCTTCTATCACACCTTTCTGATTCCTCAATCCTTTCTTTCATACTATTGCTTTTAACCTTTCTTGTCTTTTATGACCTTTCATTTCCTTTTTATACCTACTGCCTACTCTGAATATGCTTTCTTTACTTTTATTTTCACTTGTTTAGTTTTTCACTCCCAGGTTTGGTCTCTTCAAAAGTCTTTATTTCAAACATGGTAGTAATGTATTAAACTTTCCTTTCTCTTTGTAAGTTTTATTGTTAAGGTACACTTTTATCCAGAATAAAGTTGACCTTATATAACGTCGGTGTGTGATTTTTACAGTGGGCAAATTCGTCTTCATCTCACACACACACGCACACACAGCAATGTTGCGCACGGGAAACAGAGTCTGGAATAGTGAGACACAGGAACACAAGTAGACTGCAGTCCACAGTCAAAACATGTAAAGGTAAAGGAAACATCTTTTGTGTCAGATAAAAAGAAAATGATAATAAATAAAAATATAAGACCTTTGGAGTAAACGTCCTGTGATTCGATATACAGGACGAGATCAAAAGTCCCTATCGCTGGTGCGATGGATCAGAGCAGTTTTTGCAGCATGAGACCTACACGATATAAGTTAGGAGTGTTACTCTACCCTTGTGTCCAGGTATGGGCCATTATAAACTACTTTTCTAGAGATACATGGAAGGAAACAATAAATAACAGCCTGTTTATTCACATATATACCTTATTTTCACAACGTTTCTATTCTTTTTGACCACTCAAATTGCTTTACTCCAAATGCCAAATTCAGCCGTTCACACAATTGTACAACATTCATTGGTGCATACAGTTTTTCAGGTTATGTAGTGCTTTCTTCTTTATCACTAAAACACTCACAAAGCAATGAATGAGAGCTGGATAGTACTTTAACATGTACTGGGGGACTCCAGGAATCTAACAGCTGACTTTCTGGTTGGAAAAAAAGTGCTTTATCTCCTGAGCCAAAGCAGCCTGCTCTACATAACCCATTGTATGTTTGTATGAGTCTAGCATTCTGCGTGATAGATAAGATGTTGGTCAAGCATGTCAAATGTAAAGCATCTAGTGACACTGCTCGTACTCAGCATTACTTCCTCCAGATTTTCCCACAGGACTTGTGCTACTTCACACTGACAACCACTTTGGAGCCATCAAGAGACAACCTGAGCATGTACCATGACAGGTGACTCTGTCACACATGCATCTACAATGAAACACACTCTAAACAAACAAACAAGCATGTGTACACGCACACACACACACACACACCTACACACACAGACAATCACACAAATGTATAACACCAGTTTTGCACAGTTTGCACAACGGTATTCCCACAGAAACGCATGCCAATAAACAGGCTGATATCATCGTCTTTCACTGAGGAACTTCATGTGTTAGGTGTAATGATGTTTTTAACATGTTAATGCAACATAAATAAAATATATCACCAACATTACGATTAGGGGTGGGACGATACGGGTAAGTCCCAATTCGATACTTTGGCGATATGTGGCCCAGGATATCGATAATATCACGATATTTTCGATATTCGATATATCGATATATCGATATATCGGTAAGAGCGATATATCACGATATATGGGACTGAAAAGGAAAAAATACCTATAAAAAGGAAAACGTCTGTAGTTATGCATTTATTCAATGCTAAAACTTCATACAAGAAAGTGCATTTGTATATTTCCTCACTGTCTCCTAGGCTTGTAAATGTAAACACTGTACAGCTGGACAAATTAAAGTGCATGAACATTAATAACATGTTTTATATAAACCAAGACAGTGCACTGCTTTGTTTCTAATACTGAAAAGCTAGTAAGCAACTTAATTTTGCACAGTACCTCACTGCCTCCTAGGGCTGGGTATCTATTAAAATGTCAAGAATTGATCCGATTCTTAAGATTCAGAATCTATTATCACCATTTTATTCGATTTGATCCGATATTGATGTGGATTAGTGTTATTAAAAAAAATGTTTGCGCTGTTGCCTGAATTATATGACTGTAAAATAACTAGTGAAATAATACTTTCACAAATAATTATTGTGAAATAACTAAGAAATAACTCAAATAGGCTTTTCAATATGCCTTCTTTTCCAATATCCTTTTAGCCTGTCTAATTTATTCTGTCACCACACACACATATTGCCATGAAGCATCAGGCATTTTTCACTTATCATGACAAACTGTATCCGATAACAGAAGAAACCAAACAAGCTATAATAAATATAAATAATATGAACTTCATTGAACTAATATAACATTTTGAAATTTAAGCTGAAATATCCAAAGCACTGAACACTGGTTTTGCACGGGTGGGCGTGTGTCTGTGTGTCCGTGTCGTGTGTAAAGGCTGATTTATGGTTCCGCGTTACACCAACGCAGTAAGGTACGCGGCGACACCATGGATGTATTATATAACGACACGCACCGTAATGTACGCGTCGCCGCGTACCCTACGGCGTAGGTTCTGCGTTGGTGTAACGCGAGCCGCTCTCCTCACGTGGAGCGCGAGCGGAGCGGGGTCCGTTTCTTAACGCAGCTGGTTGTCTGTGTGAGCGGACATTAACGCACATGGCAGCTTAAACACCAGTAACTTCCAGCATTAACAGTGCTGCTCAGCCCGCTGTCTGTGCGAAGTAACCCGTGGTTCTGTATTTTCTGAGCTGGTTTCTCAGGCGGCCGCTTTGATATGTTTGTTTTGTTCACGAGGGCAGCGGGGGCGGGCGGGGCAGAGCTTGAACAATAGTGCGGTGACAACCGCGTAAACCATTATGTGTGTTGTAATAAAATATCGATATTAGCCGACAGTATATCGATTATTTATTGAAACAGAGAGCACAACAATATATTGAAATATCGATTTTTTTTCCCACCCCTAATTACGATGCCCTTGCTCACTGTTGATGACCTTAAAGTCACAAACTTCAACAACAACCTGTAAAGGCAGCCAATTATTAACACATTTAAAACATCTTCTAAACAGTGGTGACATTGGAAACTTGACAATACATCATATATGTAAAAGGCTTTCTTTTAAAAACAATTTAAATTATCAACCGCAACTGAAACAGTGACCATTTGGACGACTATTTTAAAATGATTTCAAATGTCCATGGGACAGTCCCTGTGCTTCACTGCCAAGTAATATTTTTTTTGTCTACACGATATGTCAGCTGACACTGGACATTTGACTGCAGCACTGTTTGATAATCATCACCATGATCTGGGAGAAGAAATTGCTCTATAGTCTTTGAAGTGAGTTCATTTCTCACCTGAGAATAAAAATACAATATCACATAGCAGCCAAGCTAAACCTAACACCCACAACTACAGGAGACTAAACTTTGTACCTCTCTGTGGACAACAAAAAAACACATCAACCTCCAGTGAATTTATATCGGTGTTCCAGTCTTCTGACAGGATTGTGTACTGCAATATTCCCAGGAACCAAGTCACTGAACAGAGTAAGAAATAACAATTATGAAACCTCGGCTCATTTAGACGATGTCTTTTTGTAAGTAATCTTTGTGCATGGGCTTATCTGCAGATATGTTCAGGGTTTTCACTTCTCAGTACAAACACACTTGTAAATGATTTGGCTTAGTTGCTAACCATGCATTTGTATGGAGAATTTTGTATCGAAAAATCTTCATAAAAAGCTTCAAGTGATTTATATCAAATCCTCATCAAATCAACATATATGTATGTGTATGTGTGTGTATTTATATATATATATATATATATATATATATATATATATATATATATATATATATATATATATATTTAGTGCAGTCAAGCCATTAAAAAATTTGAGACTAAATAATTGATCTCTCAAAGCTAATCAATATAAATAATCTCTGTTTTAATCTCACTTTAAAATTGCTGAGAAAAGCCCTCAATTTGAGGTGTTTTCCTTTAAATTCATTACATTATTGTGGCATATCAAAAGATTGATATATAACAACAAAAAAAGTGGCTTCATAAAGCCATTTATTTATTTTCTAACAGACTTGAGCAGATGCAGTCCTAGTTGTTTACATCCACTTGGCAAGAACATTCGCCAGCCTCACTGACACAGACGTGCGCATGCGCGCGGGGCTCTCCTCGAGTCTAGTTTGGGGAAGAGCGTTGCTGTGGCAACATCGTTGCTGCTAACGTTAGCGGTGGCTGCGCTCACGACCGGGTGCTTTGCGTTTATGTGGCTAAACTTGAGCTGCTTCGGTAGTAAGCAAAGTTCTTTCAACAAAGAACATATATCACTCTACCTTTATCAATGGTGTCGTCTGGACGTTTTAGAAATTGTAAATCCCCCATTCACTGGACCGACAACTTTCACATGTTCCTCCATTTTCTCTTCTCAGCTACAATGGGGTCGTTTTCGAATTCAGACACTACCGCACTATATGCTACATACTGCAAAGTATGCACTGAATACTGCCTACTGAATGAACGATTCAGTACGCTGCTCCAGCAGACCGTTCACACAGCAGTGTGCTACAGTGTATCCCAGAATGCATCTCGCACCAAAACGTCAGCGAAAGATGAGATTTAAAAGCAGACTAGAGTGTTTCTCAATCCTGGTCCTCGTGGACCCCTGTCCTGCATGTTTTAGATGTTTCCCTGCACCAACACACCTGATTCTAATTAAAGGTCCTAATTAGCTGTCATCAAGGTCTGCACAACTCTGTTGATGACACACGTACTTTTATCACGGTGCGCTGAAGCAGGGAAACATCTAAAACATGCAGGAGGACCAGGATTGAGAAACACTGGACTAGAAGCTGTTGTAATTCCAGCTGTAGCGCTGTTAATATGCCACTTTATTTCGTTTTAACATCTTTTAACATTCAGGCGTAAAAGTAAGGCGTAGAAATTTGATCCGATGTTTCGGGGATCAAAAGAGCCGCCGGTCCGGCCGCATCAGCAGCTCACGGCCGGAGAACTGACGCGATCGCCGGGTCAACCCACGGCCTCGTCCCGGGGAGAAACCTGCAGCCCTGTGGAGAATTGTCACCGGCTGAAATAAATCATTTAGGAAATAAATGTTGGTTTAATAGATTAAATCTAACAGTTGTAGCTGTCACGTTAGTTTGTCTGAATATAAAGTGAAGCTTCGTGTTGTTACTAGATGGATATATATATACCACAGACAGATCAGATGTGTATATCTTATAGCTCAATGGGTTGATTAGCGACTTTCGTACAGCGAACGGGGGTTCGATTCCAGTCGGGCTATATTTTGCAAATTTCCCCGATGCAGGACTAATAAAGGATTATCTTATCTTAAATGTTGAAATAGCAGTAAAACCACATTCATTGATGAAATGACATAAGGGATGGAAATGGATTTTAATAAATGTATTGAAATGAACATATCAGTCTATTGAAGTTAATTTTATTTTATTATTAACAAGTTCTCCTCTCTGTCGAGTCGCTCTCTCTGCATCTATTTATTTCAGCTCCCGGACAAATTCTCTGTCAAAACACAGCAATGAAAAGTAGTTATTTCATGAAAAGACAACGAACTACCGATATATAACGTTGTCATAACACTTAGTTCACTTTTATTTACGGATAACTTAGCTAAGATAACTAACAAAAACCTAACATACTATTAAAAACCCACAATTTTTAATCGTTGTCCTTACACTAAATTGAATTAAAAAGGTTATATATTAAAGTTACTTACATTTATATTCCTCCTTCTCCCTCTCCACGGTGTAACTAGTCCTTTCTGCCTTCACATCACATCACTGTCCGGTTGCAGCTGTTTTCTCAATAAAGCTTTGAGAAAAAAAAAAGAAAAAATCGCTGCCCGGCCGAGGCCGCATTGCATTCTGGGATATTGTAAGCGAGGTAGGCTGTTTGAAGCATGCTGCGGATTTTTTTCCAGATCAGTACAACATCCGGGTATTTTTCGCACACTGCAGATTTCCTTCTGTTCACATACAGCATACTACTTACTACACTTTGGCCAAATCAGTGCATACTTGTAGTACAGTATGCGAATTCGAAAACGGCCTGGGAGTCTACCAGCGTAGCTAACCACGCCCACACACAGTGACAGCCAATCAGTGTCCACTTCAAGGTGGGACTCACCATTGTTTTCCACCCACAACTCAAGCACAAGAAGCCCACCGCAGACTGATTTCATAATAAAGACAATTCGCAAACAGAAAAAGTAAAGTTAGAGACAAAAAAATATATTAGAAAACATAACGCGCTAAATATGCCTGTAATTAATTAATCGCAATGAATGCGCTAATTTGATACCCCAAATATATATACCCACTGTCCATACAGGACTGTCTCAGAAAATTTGAATATTGTGATTTTCTGTAATGCAATTACAAAAACAAAAATGTCATAAATTCTGGATTCATTACAAATCAACTGAAATATTGCAAGCCTTTTATTATTTTAATATTGCTGATCATGGCTTACAGCTTAAGAAAACTCAAATATCCTATCTCAAAAAATGTGAATATTCTGGGAATCTTAAATTTAAATTTACCTTTAAATTTACCTTAAATCCTAAGGTAAATTAAACTTACCTGCTGTATTCTCCTGCCCCTATTTTTAACAGCTTGTGCTTTTTATTATTTTACTTCTTTTCTTATCATCTTATTCAATCATATTTGTTATTTACTATCTAATTATGTCGAATTATTTACTGTCTAATTATGCCTTGCCGCTTTTAATGTCAATGTAAAGCACTTTGAATTACCTTGTGTTGAATTGTGCTATATAAATAAATTTGCCTTGCCTTAATCTTAAACTGTAAACCATAATCAGCAATATTAAAATAATAAAAGGCTTGCTATATTTCAGTTGATTTGTAATGAATCCAGAATGTATGACATTTTTGTTTTTTTAGTTGCATTACAGAAAATAAAGAACTTTATCACAATATTCTAATTTTCTGAGACAGTCCTGTACATACACACACACACACACACACACACATACATATATATATATATATATATATATATATATATATATATATATATATATATATATATATATATATATATATATATATATATATATATATATATATATATATATACATACATACATACATACATACATACATACATACATACATACATACATACATACATACATACATACATACATACATACATACATACATACATACATACATACATACATACATACATACATACATACATACATACATACATACATACATACATACATACATACATATATATATATAAAATGAAAGGTTCGAGTTCACAGACTCTGAATCGGCCGGTAATATAAGATGGGGACATTGTTTGAAAGTCTTACGGTAAAGAAAGATGCATTTCTTGCTTATTTCTCCTGTGACTGTACACAACCACCAGCTCAAAGTACAGCTGTGCCTGGCTGTGTTTGTTGGAGCAGTGGCTGTGGATCAAGCTGCGATTCTGACTTTTGGTACATTTGATCTTGAATTTTTGCCATCATGGAAATGGCTCTGGCTGCTGTACCATGGAAACTCTTTCATGATCACCAAGTCATTGAGGATGGGACTCACTGGTATTAATATGACATGACATACTTGGGTGGCTACACATGTTACAACGTAGTGTTCATGTTATCAGCACAACCAGAGCTCAGCAATACAGTCTCTCTTTTACATATAGTCCAATATGTCAGTTATAATTGTGCAGACCTAAGGACTAGAGAAACAGCCTCAATCTCAATCATCCCATGGCTTAAGCGTGAGCCAAGCTCAGAAGCAGTCAGAGAGGCTTTTACTTCAAAATCTCACTGTTTTGGGCAGTGGTTATAAGTGTTAAAAGTTGGGATAGTTCCTAATCAAGGTCACACTTCTCACTGGAAAAAAGTATGAAAAACTGACACTTGTCAACAAAAATAACGTTTTTTTTTCTTTTTTGTGTTTGAATACTGTAATTCATAATGTATTCTAGTAGTAAGAGGATTGATATTGAAGTCTATACCATACATAAGAAAAAATATGAATTATGTTATGTTCCATAATAAGTAGCATTAACAGGTAGCAATACTGAGCAATTTACAGTTTAAAATAGAGACTTATTTATTAGGTGGTATTGTTTCTTGTGAATTGTTTCTCCCCTCTGTCTCGGTAAACAGCGGAGGTTGTGTGTAATCATCTACACAACATAACCTGAATAACTCCAGTCATGTTAGCTCTCTGCTGGCATTAATCAGAGCCTGGCGTATTAATGAGAGCGCGGCAGCTAGCTAATTACACCCATAGATTCTGCAGCAGCCCATTAAATATACAAATGACAGAATTAAAGAGCCCAGCCTCCTCTGATTAATCTTTAAATGGGGAAAAACTAATGATGTCTGTGCAAACTTTCTCTTCACACAATTCTCCCCCTCTCCTCTCAACGTCAAAGTCTGGCAATCAATCATATTAATTAAGGAAAAATAATTTGTATCATTTAACATTTCCCTCTTTCCTGCACAGTTGCTGCAGTGCAATGTACTGTGTTAGATATGTCTGGAAGTGATCCAAGCCTATTTGTTCCTGCATCCATTTGTTTTTTCAAATATATTTGTGTAAAGTTTCATCTCTCTTCATTAACAGTGGGCAGAAGAAATACATCTGGATAAGCAATAATAAAAGCACCACACCATCTTCATTTTAATCAGTGCTTTTTAAACTCAAACAGCAAAGAATTACGACTTGGGTGGGGGGGTTGCGGTGGGGGGTCTATATAACCTGTTTTGACCCAGTTCCATCTAAATAGATTTTTTTGAACATTAGAAATAGCATATGTCAGTCTTAACTGAGATGCACAGAGTCATTAATTCAAATATGAACAAGGAGAGTAGGAAGTCAGTGGGGTTTTAGATACTGGAGCATTATAGATAAGATAAATGAACATACATGTATTTATGGAAACAAGCACTCACAGGTTATTCATATTACAGTGCGATTACATATAGTTCTAATCCTGTTTTATCTAAAGGAAGATTCAGTGTGGCCAATATTGACCTCAAGTCCCCATTCTAAGGCATTAAGAAACATCTTTAAACACAAGTGAACGGGCTTAATTTATGGAAATAAGCACTCCTATCAGAGTAATTGCACATTGAAAATAATCTATTTGGCTACAAATAATTTTAGTAAAGTGGTCATTAAATAACAGGTGAAAGGGCAAATATCATCTAATTTTACATAGAATATTGACCCTGCTCAAGGATGCACCCTTAATTCCCATGTTTAGAAAAAATGAGAAAGCCTGAAGCAAGAACCTCAATGGAAACAACAAATTATTAATATTCCTAGGATGGTGCATTTTGTTTATGGTGAAAAATGATGATTTGCTGTTTCAGAAAGTCCATCAGGATCTGTAGCGATATCAGTGCTGCTGTTAGATGTGCCGTATCATAAGAGTCATAAGAAGAACATTTTCAGGAAATGTACCAAAAATGTTTCCTAAATGAAAGTTCATGGCATGTTGCAATGTCAAACTAAAAGAAAAAAAGACTGCAATAATCCAGTTCATTTAAAAATGTTACATTTGTCATTGCCGGAGTTACAAGGTTTCTACAATACATCAACAATTGACGAGTCTCTCCTCTGTGATCAATTGACTCTCGAGGGGGCATTACACTGCATTACATTCATAATCCAATTTGGCTTTGATTTGTTCGCTGTTCCGTGAGCTTCGATGGGAATAATTGTCTGTAGATGATGCTATTAGTATTGATGGTTGTAAAAAGGCGATGGTTTGAGGACTGCCGACACATTGATGGTCCGGAATAGATCCGGTCTGAAAGTGACTGTCTGATCCATTACCCTTTATGAAGGAGGAGAGTGGAGAGGATGAGACGCATCCCTCAATATCAAAAATCACAATCGGTTTGCCGGCAGTGTTCAGAGAGATCTATACACCTTTGTACCAGAGGGCAGAGGAAGAGATCAGGAGTCACAAATTGTTGATTTGGAACTAAGAGTCACAAAAGAGAGCGAGAGAAAAATCCACCAGGAAGTTTTACAGGAAATGTCTTTGTTGGGCTGAAAACAGAACAGAGAAAGTCCCCCACGAAATAACGTTCTCAAATAGCGTTCTCAAGGAAGCAAAATATATCAAAGTTGTGATATCAATTTCAAACTGTCAGTGTAGATAAATCTACCTGCTGATCTTTGGGAATTACCCAATAAGATACTCTTACTGATGTATACTGTACTTCTGTAACATTTAACCGTTACAGTAAAATGTGTTCGGCCTAATCATTTGCAGCTAAAGAGTAAAAAAGAAGAGATGACGCATGAACCCACAATAATGTACAGAATCACAGTGATGAAACTAAAACAAATTATACAAAATGTGCTTGGTCTAAACAGAAAGGTGAGTTTCACAATATAAAATAAAGATATGAAAACAAATTAAGACTGGGGATGTGAATTTCTTGGTAATGTATGTAGGATCACATACTGAGTCAAATAAACCTCTATTTTAAAACTAAATTGTAGTTTACTTGATGAGAATTTAGTACTCTACGGTCATCACAGACACTTTTGTTGGATTAAATAAAGTTGATCTCATAAGGATGGCATTTAATCTGCATTAAGACAGGAAATTGTTACAGCAATTTTAACTTACTTGCCCACATACAGTATGTAAATGTACTCTTAAACATTATATCACACTTGCTTAGAAAGGTTCTCTCCGTAATCCAGCTTTTGACTTTATATTCACACATACCAACGTAGCTGGTGATGTAAGGTTTATACAGGACAGTGACATAATCTCAAGTGGCATTAAAGAGCTTTGCATGCTCAAATCCCACTGATTAGTATCAGCAGTCATTAATTATGAGCGTCAGAGTGGGTGATGTTCTCAGATGAAGCAGAACATGTTTGGCTGTGCAGCTCAACCCTCTAATGATGCTGGTAAACAGAAAGATAATTGTCCTTTAAGATGACTGTGGAAGTCATTCTAAAGAAATTTCACTGAGAAACTGCAAGCAGTCACTGAACAACACAAAAATATCTATTTATTCTTATGCAGGGGTTAAACTGAGATTGGTAAAGTGGAGGGTATTTTAGCTTGAGGGCTGTAATGGCTGTGCTGCATGTGTTTTATGAGAGATTATAAGACTTGACATCATTTAGCTGATGATCATTTTTTTCATCAACTATAACGATGGTTACACTCAAGGAAAGAATAATACATTCCCAAATATGAATAGAAAATATTTGTTTCATTAGCTATAATTGTGTTTGGTCTATTTTGTAAAATTGTGCCATATCCAAAAAACACATTTCCACTGCTGTCCAAGACTTTTCTAAAAGATTTAGTCACCACTTCCACAGGATCCACACTCACTCTATCTCACAAGAAAATGTTCTGCATTTGTCAAACAGATGGGTCCTTTACAGATCCCAAGTTTAAAAAGTGGAATATGTGATTAAAAGCAAAAAAATATTTAAAAAAAAACGGTCGTTTTTTTCTTGGGGGGGGGGTTCAATTGTTGACTACTTTTACTACTTTTTATGCTAAGTATGAAGCCAATATAGTTTTTTGTTATCAGATCAGCTTCATTTCTGGTTCCACTGCAGCACGCCTGAATGTGCACAAGGATGCGAGGGCCCGTTCATCGCTGCTTGCAGCTTTTATCTTTAGTTTGTCATTGCACAAGAAAGTAACAACAGACACTAGCAGCAATGGTTTATTTACTCTTGCAGTTTACAAAAATGTACTAAAGGGTTGGTTTTATTGTTAGATTAGTATGTTAGATTAAATAATTTGGATTAAAAATGGTCATCCATTTATTTACTTCATTATTTAAAATATTTAATATTTAATAATATTTTGTTTTTCTTTCTCTTTTTTCTTTTTACCAGAGGTGTGGATTGATTAAAGTTTTATTACTAATACCACTGCAATTATTAACATTATTAAAACATTAAGTTTGTAGTGGACTCAATTTAGATGTAATTTTGGATCATATGCAATGGCATTCATAAAAAAAAATCCCCCCAAAAAAATCAATTAAATCCCCTTTGAACTGTATGTCTGAAGGATGAGTAAAGAGTCAAAGCAAGTTACTCTTGTATTTTAGTATAACTAAAGTATAACATTCTTGTTTCACTGCCATAACTGGGTTTTCTTAATCTTTTCTTTTTGTCTGCATATATATGGTGTGCGAGTGCAGAGGTTGGCGAAGAAACCATGTTTTTAAATACATATACAGTACAATGTGCAATTTGACCTTGCAGCAGATATACGTTTTCTTGTGCATATATGAGAGTGAAGGTGAAAGTGCCCTACACCAGCCCTCTTGACAGTCTAATCTTACTAACTTTATTAGGACCTGAGACTGATTCTGTCAGACGACTGAAATCACAGACAGTGAAGTACGGAAAGACAGACAAAAACAGAAGATTGTGATGGATGTTGTGTGTGCTGTTGATCGTACATTGGTGTGTGTGTAGTGTAGTGTGATGTGTATAAATGACTGTATGATGTTTTGTGGTTATGTTGGATGTAATCCCCCCAATTTGTTTGAGTTGAAGGGACACATGAAGCAGTGATGTTGTCCTCCAACATGAGTTCAGCAACAACATGATTGCAACCAAAACTTTGGGCTGAATTACAGCTGGCACGGGTGTGTTGGGTCAGCGTCATGCAGCAGACCTCCCCCAGTGCACTGGGCAGCTGGCCAGACCCCCCAACAGATACAGGCAAGCGAAGGCGATGGGACTCTACTCCCAAGATGGCTGAATGCAGAAACAGCCCAGGATCCGTGGGGGGCATCAGCCAGCAGGGCCAGGTGTCAGATCAGCAGGAGCCAGCCAGGCTCACCCACCACAACCACATCTCATACCACCAGAACAACCAGGTCCCAGGGACGACCCATCCCACCACCACCCACCAGGAGCCGAGCCCCTGGCCGTAGCAGGCGAGAGAAGGAATACTGGAGAGAAAGCAGGGTGGAAATAATCAAGGAGACCTGGGGCCACCACGACCCATGACGTTCCCAGATGTAACCCATCCAGGCTAGTCAGTGCCAAGTAGCCTCCGGACGGTTAAGCCTAACCGTGTGTTTTCAAGACATTTATGTAAATCTTAACCCTTTAAACGCCAAAGTCACAAAATTGCCACAGCAACAAAACTGAATGAAACTGGACCCAAATCTTGTGCCAAACTACTTTCCATCCCTAGATGGTGGATATGTGCTGCTTCAATCCCAACAACAATACAATGCATGTAGACAAAGTCCATAAGTGAATCGCGTTTGAAACATGCCCCCCCAGGATGGCCAGGAAACATTTATAGGGACAGCATTACAGAGCAAGCATGCCAAATATCTCGATGTCTGTTCCGTGCTGAAGAAGCACATTTTCACATACTTGCCAACTTTAATTCTGAAAGAGAAGATTTGCCAACTGATGACGATGATCGGTGCTATATAATGACTGAGCAGCACATGCCGCGCCCACCCAAAACTGATTGCAGTTAGGTGAAATCTTGGAATTTTTGGAACCAAAATCAAAGAATAGCAAGGAGAGTTAGTGGGTGTGGTATACGCAGCAGAGACAGAACATGTTGCGCAGTAAAAACAGCTGGTTAGTAAGAATAGCGCGGTAAATAGTGAGGATGATGGTTTGGTTTATATGACCAATGAAGCAATACATCACGAATAGATCAGAGTTGGATGATGCTGTTGGTTGGGTGACGATGATTTGACAAATGCTAAAGCCATTGATTTCCTAAATTTATTTTTAAAGGGGACCTATTATGAAAAACATGATTTTTCTTGCTTTAACATATATAAAGTGGTCTCCGCTCAGCCTGCCAACTCAGAGAAGGAGGAAAGGCTTCTACGAGCTGTTCAGATTCTGCGCCCGTCGTTACGTAACGACGGGCACGATTTACATAAGTTGGCCTCCGATGTGTGAAACCACGGCCACAACTAACTCTGGCCGGAACAACAACTACAACTCCGCCGGCCGGAGCTTCTGCCATTTTTTCGTAGCGGTATATCAGGTCATTCAGGCAGCCAATCAGCACAGTGCCTCATTATCATAGCCCCGCCCACTCAGAATCCCGCATAGATAAGGAGACTGGGATGATAAAAACATGGTTTAGAGGCTGAATTTTTTATTTATTTATCAAAAACAATCAAAAGCTTGTTTCTAAGACATTCAAGGCCTGTTTAAAATAGGTATTAGATGCCATAATAGGTCCCCTTTAAATGATGGGGTTTTTTTTAGACCTAATCACATATAAAATTAATAGATTTGCTAAAAAAAAAAATATATATATATATATATATATATATATATATATATATATATATATATATATATATATATATATATATATATATAATATAAAAAATATCAAAGAATTTAGAACATTTATATAAAATATGTTCAAAGTGCAGTCTGAAAGTTGCGTAATCCAATATGGCCATAACCGTGTGAGGTCACAATATGCTAATTAGATGAGTATATTTCCTCCCATCTTAAACTTTGGGTTATATTGAATAAGTTTCTCATTTACAGTATATATCTATCTGTAATTGCTTTCAAGCGTCACCCTTTAAAGAAGAATTTTTTTTTTTTTCCCCCCCCGATTCTTTCCCATTTTATCACCCAGTGCTCCCACCTATGTGACAGTCCTGGGCATTGCTCCCCTCTACCAACCCCGGGAAGGCCCTGCACTGGGCTCAGGTCGCATCTTTTCACCAGGCAGGGTGGGGTTTCTCCGGCCGGACGTAGCGCGTGGAAGGATCAAGTTATTACGGCCGGATCCTCCCCACCCCATCTGGCGCCCTGGTTGGCCAGAGGGGGCAGTATAGCCCAGGACTGTTGCATGTTTTTGTGAGGGTAGCTCACATTTCTACCCAAGGGAACACGGGGAGAACACGCAAACTCCACACAGAAAGGCCCTTTCGCCAACCCCACCCAGGGTGTGGGCGCCGAAGTCATGGGGGAACTAACACGCACTTCAGCGCCCACAGCGTCCCCGGCGGGAATCGAACCCAGGACCTTCTTGCTGTGAGACGGCTGCACTACCAGCTGCGCCTCCGTGCCCCCTAAAGAAGAAATTTTAGGTCAGATTTATACATAATTACAGTAGAGAAATGTTTCACTTACTTCCAAACACTACTGTAGACATTCTATTAATACTGTGAAAGATGCACAGGCAAGTATGTGTATGTAGGTGTAATTTCTCACCTGTAAAGTCAGTATTGCTGGGAAGGGTGTTACTGGGAAACTGGTAATAACCATTTCCTGGAAATCTGGTTCCTCTGACAACTGGTTCTTGTGAGTCAGAGAGGGATACATCTGCCCTCTCCACCTGCAAAATATGTATCATATCATAATCAGAACATTAATAGCAATATAATCAAATTAAATAATAATTTTATATTATATACTTGATATAGTTTACTACAACAAGTGTACAGCCTTAATAATACACAAGTTTTAAAACTATAAATTACATGAGTAAATACCGTATACGTAAGCACAATTACACTGCGTACAGTATCTTTGACTGATGAAACATTTTCAATGTTTGTTGTTATTTGACACATGCCTAAAACAAGCAGGCCAATATTAAAATCTCATAGCTAAATAAAATAGTTTACATTATAGAGAATTTTATTGATCCTATTAGTTGATTAACCGTTAAAAAATTAAATCATCTATAACAACAGACGTTACCTGGAGTCCTACTGAGCACCACTGATCACAGCACATTATTTCATACCAGTACAAGAAATACTGTAATACAGTAATCCCTCGTTTTTCACGTGGGTTACGTTCCAAAAAGAACCCGTAATAGGTGAAATCCGTAAAGTAGTAACCTTGATTTTTTTTTTACAATTATTATACAAGGCTTCAAATCCCGGAGATCGGCACCGCCCCACCGCGACCCGAGTAACTGGATTTGAACGGGAGAATTGGTGCAGAACGTTTTGTCGACATTATGGGTTTTGGAGAAAATTAGCAAAATTAAATTTGGTAAGCTGTACAGTACATAATAAACCGTAACGTTATTGACACACAGGAAGTGAAGAAGCAGGGAGACTGTTTAGCCAATCAGAATGCAGAACACAATGAACAATGCAAATCCATGAAGCAGCGAGACGTGAAAGGTGAAACGAGTTATAGCGAGGGATTACTGTACACATATTTTACTGTTGTCATCACAGTATATGACGAGCACTGACATGTTTACAGAGTGAAATTATGCATCCGACTGGCACATGCTGAATGGTCTTACTTGATAAAGTGGGTGAGGTCCATTGAGTTGGGCTGGAGGGTCCCAAACTATCTGAATGCTGGTTTCGTTTACAGAATGTAACCGAGGTGAAGACAGTCCTTTAGGGGCTGAGAAGAAAAGAAAAAACCACAGCAAAATCATTTGGTGACAATATAAGATAAGATAAGATAAGATAAGATAAGATAAGACCATCCTCCTCTCCCCCATATATACATATATATATGTATATATATATATATATATATATATATATATATATATATATATATATATATATATATATATATATATATATATATATATATATATATATATATATATATATATATATATATATATATATATATATAAAAGGGGAATTACCATTATGATCATATTTTCACATGGCTGTATGAACGGCCTTATTTCATCAACAACAGCATTCTGTTTGTTAAATGTATCTTAAACTTTCACATACATTAACCATCTGCTGCAACTGCAAACTCAACAACATTCTAATGTTATAGTCACGATCATAAAATAATATTTTGTATCTCAATTATGTAGGTTTATTTTTCATTAGTATTTTTTATTTTCAACCATAAAGATTATGTCTGCATGGCCCTTTTGTATTTAGAGGATCAATTCTATTTCACTCTTTCACTATGGATGTTTAATTTAACATCCCTTTAAAAAGATACTGGGAAGTTCTGGAGCTGTAATTTCATCATGTATCATAAATACATCGACTGGAGACTGGCTGATATGGAGAGAGGGCTGATAGAATAATGGAGAAAGAAACACAGCAAATGATGGACTGGTGCAGGGATTGAGAAGATGAATGTGCATTAAGTGTCACTCTATCGTTGTGTTTCTGTGTGTGTTTCAGTAATTGTCTAAATGGTTTGAAGGAGTAAATTTGCCTTCAGTGACACATGTGGACCATCTTGGTGTGAGTTGTAATTGGGCTCTTAAAAGGGAAGTGGATAACTCGTTCAAGGCGCCTCATCTTGGCACATCAGGCCATAAATTATTACAAATCAATACCTTACCAGTCTATTGATATAGAGCTACAGAGACATTAGGAGAATTGACTGTGTGACACGCATACATGTTTTAACATCCACCTGGCTTTAAGGTGGATGTCGTTTTCTCTGCCATGTTAGAAGATGGGTATTTGGTCTTTCTTGGCAAATGGAAAGTAGGACAGCAGGGTGAATAACATCGAAAGGAAGTACATTTTCAATATGAAAGCTACTTGATGAACTAGTTTATTAGAATACTTTACTTTTCTCAGCAATCGAAGCTTGAAATGTCTGTAAATGAGGGAGTAGAGACCACTCATTGCATGACTCTAAGTGAAGCAAAGTGGACCACACTCAGCTGGCGCTGAGGTTTTACCAAACTTAACTAACCTTCATAACTAAGACTGCTCCTGGATGAGGCACACCTATGAGACCAGAATGCAACTGAAGGCATCATCACTGATTCACACACCAAGTCATAACAGTCTCACCACTAATGGCTCAGAACAGCTCCAGTTGTCCTGTTTTATAAAGAGTAGTTCATTACAGGCTTTATAACCATCCAGGCTCAGAAGGCAGGCTGTGTGATGGGTGATGTGTTCAAACGCCATGTATACTTCTGTGATGGCAATGCAGAAAAGGGCATTGAGATTTTAGAGCTACTTATCCTGACTTTAATCCGTCATATTTTCAAGGGACATGCTGGCATTTATCTACATTTTTTACCACACAGCAATGTGATCGAACCGGTCTGTTTGGTTTGTTTGTTTTGGAAATAAGATTGTTCTGGAAATAAGATTAACAGCTTATTTTCATAGAAAGGTGATTTTATGAAGATTCAGATTTTTGGGGGGATCAATAACTTTTTTTATTAATATGACTGTAGAGTTAAAGCAACTTCTTTTGGCTTTTCCCTTTGTAGGGGTCACCACAGTGGAATATATTGTTCTCTGCATATTGATTTGACATTGGTTTTATGTCAGCTGACCGACCTGTCACAACCCTTCCCATTTATCCGGGCTTGGGAGCAGTGACATAAGCAGGTGGGGTAATGTGGGGTAATGTGGGGTAATGCAGGCAGTTAGGGTTCAGTGGCCTGCTGGACACTGACAAGGCTGGGGATCGATCCGGCGACAGGTACACTTTTAGTTTCAATACTCAGTTCTACATTTTCTGGGAGCCTTAGGAAGCTGCTTATCATCAAGTGTGGAATCTCACACTTGATGATAAGCAGTAGAAACGTCACAGAAAACTAACTGGCGAGCTCACAATATTTCATGCCCTGGCATGAATTATTGCGAGCGTCAGTGCCCAGCATATACAAGGCAGAAGTTGTCATGGATGGGTCACAAGGCTGCCACACAATTAGAACTGGACAATCTTCAATTTTCCATCCATCATTCTTCTGCATCAATGACAAACACTCCTATCAATGGAAAGTATGACACATTCAGTTTGATAAAACCCACTTGCATTGTCACTTGACTTATCTAAAACACACACACACAAACACACAAAGAGACACGCACGCACGCACACACATACACACAAGGTTAACAGTCAACCACAAAGGTTAATTTTAGCTGCCGACATGGTAATGAAGCAGCTAAATCATGGGCCAGCTCCCAGGAGCAATTGTGCATGTGTGTGTGTGCTTCCTGTTTTTACAGCAACTGACATGCCTTAACAGGCTCTTAGCGTACAGTTACACCACGCACATAAGTGCGCCACTTATTGACATCATGATCCCTTGCCATGCATATTTCTTTTCTCAAGAAGGGCCTCAGGCCAATTATGCATAAATCAATAAAGTTCCTGTTCTGTTGAGTGGTGTAACAGTGTGAGTATGTGTGTATGTCTGTGTGTGTATATCTTGTAGAACAAGCAGTTATGGATGTAGGATACATAAAACATCACCATCAGCCCCTGATTAGCCACTCACTTTACGTTGTGATCGATACCTTTGTGGGGAGACACACACATTGAAATAACTACAAATGCATCAACGTACATGGACAGAGAGCTCATTCCTTGTCTTGTTGCATCTGTCTTTGTGTGTGCGCTGATGTTGGTCATGTGCTGTGGTGATGTTGTCTGTTCATTTATAGCAGATGGTGGCTCTAATGGCCCTGCTTTATGTTTGCGACATTTATCAGTGCATCTTTACCATGCTGAAGTGCACCTTACAAGACATACAACTTAATAGCCTTTCCTCCACAAGAACCTTTTGAATTAGAAGATTTTAAAATGTTCAGTTTAATTGTAAAACACTACCAAGATGAAAGCCTTTTTACACAGAAGAGAAGCGCTGCCTAAGAAGCATGTATTGGTTGGGGAGAAAAAGGAATACATGATGACAAAGTAATTAATAGTTAATTATGCTAATTCTAGCTCATTTAAAATTTTTGAATGTTGGACGTACCAATTACAATGGTTTTAAATACATTTCTATGGAGAATGGAAAACTGTATAACCCTGTGTTGCTTAATTATATGTTACATAGTTCCCCCAGTGAACTATTTTTCCCTCAGGAGATCAATAAGAAATCATTACATTTAACTAAAATGGTTATACTTGTTTCAAAAGAGAGAAAATCAATGTGTCAGTCAAGGTTCTGAGCAAACCCAATACCTCCTTAAAGTACGTGTTTCAAAATTATTTTGAAACATTTTCTAATAATTTTGAGATTATAGCTAAACTGAGAGAAAATACAACAGGAACTTAACACCCAGTGGACAAGCAAATGCTATGCAAATTGTTATGAGATTTAAAAGAAAAAAAAAGAAATCTGCCAAATGGCACATCCCATTATCATTTCTTACAGTTGAAACAAGGGACATCTTTGGCGCTGGATGAAAGAAAACATTGGCAACAGATGTGGCTGTTAAAAATACATTCAAAAAGTCAACTGGGTACAATAAGCCATGTTGAATGGTACTGTATTACAGTCAAGAGAAGTCTCTGGAATTACTTGAAATAAACACAGTCACTGTGTCAACAGATGCAGCTATTAAAATTACATTTTAAAAGTAGACCGATTACAATATGAAACATCATTCATCACAATAAAAGCAAGGATTCATTACAATAAACCCAAGGAGCTTTTGGAGAATTGTATAAAATGATAATATTTGCTACACCAACAGATGCGCTCGCTTTAAGTGTCTTCAAAAGCTCAAATCCCCGAGCAAGTCTTTACAGACTGAAATGTTCTACAACCCTTCAACACACCAAATGCCTTGTGATGGAAAGCAAAATCGGGGAAAAACGCCTCATGTGAACACAAAGTGATTCATGTTCCTATGCTGCCATGTGTTATTTGTGTTTCAGTAAACGAGCCTGGTATAGACATGTGGATGAGTGAAGAAGTCAGAACGCAAATTACTGAGGAAAGAGAAACCAGCCAGTCAAACCATAAAATAATTCAAGGTTTATCTACGTTGTTCTGAACTCATCAATCCGTGCTCATCTCTTAGATTTGTGTAGGCGGGGTATCAAATGTAATCATTTCATTCCAAAAAAGAGGAAAAAAAAGAAAGATGTACTCCATATGTTTTTGTAACTCTGCGTTTCCGATTCAAGACCAGCAGGAAGGGCTTTCTTTATTTATAGTAATTAAGATGGAGTGTTTTTACATTTATGCATCATGAGCATCCGCACCCTCTTGCCAACACTGTCGGCACTTAAGGACATAATGGCAGACAATACTTCTAGTAGTATGTGTTGATATGTAGTTGGCTTGTGTTGTTGTTATGAACTATACGAATAATACAGTGGTGTAGATTGTCAGTCATCCAGGTTACGGTAACTCTCACAGCTCAAAAACAAGGTTAGTGAACTTTCTCAAAGGCCTAGTAGCAAAACAAAACGAACAAATCTTCAGGACAGAAGGTGAAACATCTACAACACCAAAAGAAAAGTAAGTCCTTGATTTAAGCCTTGCGAGAATAGAAATATTGCAAACATCAATTTTACATACATTAAGATTGTTTTAACGCCGCTTGAAGGAGAAACAAATATTAATGTTTGCATTCACATGTTTGTGTGTGGATTGGACAGCATAGTTGTGCAGTTTGTTGTTACAGTGACCTCAAGAGGGCTCCTGGTTGTAACCTGGGGGTCTTTCTGTGCAACGTGGTTGTTCCCGTCCTTACATGAGTTTTCTTTTGGGATTGCAATTTCCTCCCACAGTCCAGAGGAGTGCAGGGTATGTAAATTGTGAATTCTTGATTTCCAGTAGGTATAGCTGTGAGTGTATGTGGCTGCATTAATCCATGTGTTGTCTCAGAAATAAACTATTCACACATTAATTGTTTGCTCTGGTTTTAAGTCAGTATCGGTGGAGAAAGGCCCTCCAAGTGTGCGGTGCAGAAATCAAGCATAGACAATAGATAAATGGATAAAAGGATGTCTGTGGATATTTTAGTTGTACCTGCTGGTAAGGTCCGTCCGGTGCTTGGCAGACTTGTTATGCAACCCATCCTGTTGCAGAGCGTGATAGTGAAGTTGTAAGCGTGGTAAGGTTTCAGTCCTTTAACTATGTAAACAGGCTGTGATGATGGTCCCGCTCTGTGTAAAACCTGACAGTCAGAGGAAAGGCAGAGGGAAGTAAAACTTAAAAATCAAAGGAAGACACCGGTTTTAAAAACTAAGAAGGCACAGTTAAAAAAAATTGTCATAAAGATGATTTAAACCAAACAGCTTAAGCTAAAACAGCTAAAAAAGACAAAAGTATATATCATAATTCTAACATTTTATGCATTCCTACCCATTACCTCTCACTCTTTTTTTCAAGATGTTGTAGTAATTATTTCCAACGAAATGTGTGCGTCCGCTCACCTGACTAACAACTGGAGGAGCGTACATATTGGTAGTCTGAACTGTGAGCAAATTGACCCGATATTCAATTACTGGTCCTCTAGAGATGAACCCTTGATGGTCAGTAGAGCTCCATGTGACTTTGAGACTTGTGGATGAGAGTGCTGACACTTCTGGAGGAGCCACAAACTCTGGGACTGAAAAAATAGGAACAGAGCAGATTCATTAATACCAAAACATCTGCATATTTGCAAATGCAAATAATATACACCAATTTGAATAAGGCATTAAAGAATAATGTAATAATTAAATGCAATAATTAAAAAATAGAGCATTGAATTGTAAAAAATACCAAAATATAAAACATGTTTATACCTTGAGGCAAAGGTATCTTGTGGTGAAATGATGGAGAACTACCCAACGGGACTAGTGTCAGTAACTTTTAATATTAGCAGAATTTGGTGCAACATTTTCTTCTCTATTACAAATTAACAGCTTATTGCACAACTTACACAAGATTTATACTTTTTGAAGTCAACAATTAACATTTTAAACTATGTCCTTTCTATAAATGAACACATTTTCTTCGAGTTACTAATCTCTACAAAGAAAATAAAAAAATAAATCAATGCCCTGTCTTCAATTTCAAGGAAAGACCCACATAAAAAAATTATTATTTTTTTCTATTTTTCATTTACAGGATGTTTGTTTTTTTCTTTCTACAGGAAAACACTGAAAATCAAGACTTTGTGGATATTATGTGAGCTTAATGGATTTGAGTGCTTCTTACTTCTATGGTTGTCATATCTGCAATTACATGATAATTTAGAGAGAGAAATTCTTTATTTCACTGTTGATGGCATGTGAAACTGTGAAATATGCTGTGAAATGTAATTCACGCAAGACATAACGACTGTCATATTCTTGTCTTTCATAAAACCCACGTATGTGCAAAAATACCGGCACACATTCCACATCTAAAATGGTGTCATCATATGCTTGTTATCCAGACACATAGCTCAGAGTGATGTTGGAGGCAATCATTTAGTCCTAATGAGCCATATCATCTCTTTGAAATTCAAATATTTAAATGACTTCCCCCTCCCCCCAACATCATTTTTATTTCCTTCTCTGTCTACCCTAAAAAAAGAAGAAGAAAGTACAGTATTCCATTTTATGTAGCTTTTTTTCTACTATTTGGGCTGAATTAGTTTTAGTGCAAAGGTAAATGACTCAACTCTGGTTTGGGGTCACTGGCATAGATTTACTATATTTGGTCATTTTGTTTCCTTGTTGTTTGTATCTGTGTTCAGGCTGTTCCTCGTGTTCTCTCCTCATTATTGTATGCAAGGCTTCTTCTCTTTTTATCTAAACATCTTATTGTTTATTATAAGTTGGGGTCTACTTTGAACTGAACAGAGCACATTTTGATCAGTCCATCACCAAAGGCTATTTGCAATACTGTATAAGGATATAAAAGGAAGGAACTGCTTGGCAGCATCAAGCTGGACTATTCAAATGACAGCATCCAATGGTTTATTGCTTCATCCTATTATTATTAAATGTAACCAACTTTTTTTTGTTATTTCATTAACCTTAAATCTCTTGCCTGGCTTCAGACATTTTAATCTTTCCAATCCCTCAGGTTAACTGATGAGTACTAAAGTAATAAGCACAAATAACCACCGATGAGGTGAATGAACACTGAAGTACACATCATGGTACTGAGTGGGACCAACATGGTTGTAACCTCCTTATCCTGAAAAAGCAGGGGTTACTTTTTCGGTACTCCCAAGATATAGCCTCTGAACAACAAGTGAGGGTCCATGTCTAACACTTTTTACTTTGCTTCCTTTGACTGTGAAGATTCTAGCAAACCAACAGGACTGTGTATCTTTGTTGACATAAAATGACATCAAATCCAGGTGTATACAGTAGATTGTAATGACAAGCCACATACAAACCTCCCTCCATGGTTCGTGCTGTGCTCCAATCTGATGTGACACTTCCTGCACTGTTGATGCTCACAACTCTCAGTTGGTAGGTCGAAAATGCCTGCAGATCTGCGACAACTGTACTGCTTTCAGGAGCTGATACTGTGCTTCTGTTCATTAGCTCTCCTTCTGTAGAGACACTTGGATCCAGCCAACCAGAGCTGTAGAAGACTCTCTTCTCAACAGCAGAACTTGACAGGTTCTGGGAATCCACTGGACCACGCAGAAACACCTCATACTTTGTGATAACACCTACACACAAATAATAATCAAAAAAATTTATTCTAATCAGTCCACAAAAACATTTAACAGACAAGTTATGTTTAAAAGTGATTAAGATGGAAATCTTCTTTTTCAGGGATTGGTTGAGATAATGGCAAAATAATTCATCAGTTCTAGAAGTGAATGTTTGTCTGTTCTACAACTGAAGAACTCTGGAAGTCCAGAAGTGTCTACAGCCCTCAGATTTCCAGGCTTCTGGCAGAGGACTTGAGATTCAAGAGCAACTGCCCAAGGTGGGACGAGATGAAAGGAGTTTTTGTTTTTTTTATTTTCTTCAGATACATTTTATGAAAAACTGAATCACCCTCCTCTAACACCCTGCTTAACACTTGGTATTGTGCTAACATGCTGTGTTTTGTTTCCATTAAAAATTAGCAATGTGCATTATAGCCAAACCTCCATTTACTCCATGTTACATACCAATCAAGTGTGTGTTTGTGATTGTGGTAAGGCAAGACAAGTTTATTTGTATAGCACCTTTCATGTACAAGACAATTCAAATTGCTTTACATACAAATACATTTTTTTAAATGCATTATGCAAATGTGGTAGTACCATTTGGCTGACTTGGGGGCTCCCAAGACGCATGCAGTGTATGAGGTCCAGTAGCAGTGACTCTAGGGGGAGGCTGGTTTTGTGGAGGAGCAGCAGCTGTCAGAAGAACCAGTGGTGGGCTAGAAGTACAACCTCCAGAAGAACATGCCTGGAGACAAGATTAACGACTTCTCTTTAAAAAAAAAAATCATAATCAAGCTGTTGCAGCGATTGAAAAACTGTAAATAAAACATTTTTGCAATTTCTTTGAAAAAGTTGATGCAACATTTATATTCATATGAGTTGAAAACTGTTGCTATTCAATAAACTCACCTTCAGTATTATGGTGTACTGTGTAAAAGGCTTTAGGCCACTTGCCACTGCCTCTGTAGATAAACCTGTATAGTGAATTACAGGATCTTTGCTGCGAGATGACTCTATGGATGACAACACAAACCTATCGAAGAAAAAAAGTGATAAGAAATTCCTTTGTCGTCGTTTTTGAGAACTCAACTATGCTGTAAATGTTGTTTTCTGGTTCTATAATGTCAGAGAGACGTAAAGACAACAAGTGTAAAAGATATATAAAAATGGTTCAAATGTAGGCAGTGATTCAGGAGTCTGAAACCAGGATCCTCCTGAACCAACCTTTCCACTCACATTGCCTATCTGCCTCTTGATTTTACAATCAATCAATTAAAAATGAAATTACCCATAAAAGAATGAAAAAGATATCTAGATAAAAACTGTGTTTATTTTTTTCTTTAGCTTTGAGCTTTATCCTCCATCTCATGCCTAATGTGACAAACCACTTACTGATATTTCTCAACTCCATCATGCATCCGTCTCTATCATTTATCCAATCATCTTTTTCAAATCGCAAAGATTCAAGTTTCTATAATTGGAAAACTGATTTTGAAGCCAAATAATGAGTTTTTTTAAATTTTGCCCTGTTTTCCTCAGTGTCCATGTCCAGGTCAATTTTCCCTCAAACCCCTGCTCTCTACACAATTTCATTATCTAAACATAATTATTATATCAAAGTGTCAACTAACTGAAGTCCCTCTTCAAATTCACTTGATTGCCAATAATTGTACTCCATCTGGCTTGAATGCATTAAAATTTAACCTGTTTCCAAAGCAATTTGCATCTCCAGGAAAGTTTTTAACAGAACATATTAGTTTTATCTACTTCTATAATTCAAACACAGATTAAAATAAAAATTATTGACCCCATTTACCGGATGTGGTGGCTCTGCTATCCTGGTTACCAAGTGACCCTTTAAAGGGACACGGAACACCAATGCAAAATAACTACCTTTATACAAAGATTAAAACAAAGCCACCTCCGTCTATTACAATAAATATCTCTTCATAACACTTACATTACAGCATTGACAATATAACAACAGATATGTAATAGCTTTTTTCTCACAAGGACAAGTTTTAATTGCAGAAGATATAGAGTTAAGAAAGTCTAAAGTGTTGTAGTACTTTTGAGTCGGTAAAACCTCTGACGGGCGTTGAAAACAACCTTTACAGTCTACTAGTTTTAATTACTACTTACTCTTTATGATAATTGTGTTGTAGTTTCCTTATTTTGAGGCACTGCATCTAAGTCCTAACCCACTTCCCCAGAGTCTTTACCTCTCAACTGGACCTGTGGCATTCCTCGGTGTGCTCCAGTTAAAGCTAGCACTGGTTGGACCTGGTCGTCCCAGCAGGTTTATACGGAGCTCATCAGCAGAAGGTGGTGCACCTAAAGTTTGGTACGAGACTGAAGGACTCACTGTCTTACCAGCTATGTTTGCTGTTACCAGCCAGTAAGAGTAGTTTGTAAAGGGAAACAGCCCATTGTCCTCAAATGTTTCAGTACCTTAAAACATAAGGAATAGTTTAATAAATGATGCTACAGTGGTATGAAACAGAAATACACAAAAACACTGCTTTACCATACGTAATTGAAATATTAAGAATGACATTATAAATTCGTGAAAAGCCTTGTAAATACATACTGAAAGGATAGTGGCTATTGACCGAATGCACTGACTGTTCATCTCTGATGAGAGTGTAGTTGATTCTGTGAGAGTTTGGGGAATCAGGTGGATGCCAGGACAGACGGAGAGATGAATAGCTGGGAGCAAAGCCCATAGGTGCAGGCTGCTGAGAGGGTGCTGCACGGAAAAAAAGAGCAAAACAAAGGCAGGTAAACCGTTATCGATATCAACATAAATACAGACTATATCAATCATACTTTTTGATATTAAAACATTGATGTAATAAAGAATATTTTCTGATCAGTTAATAAATTGTTGTGTGGATTAACAAGTGAACACACCTTTGCTGCAGCCCAAGTGGTTTTCAGGATCAAAATGATTCGCTCCAGGCTGACATGAATCACATTTGTCTCCAGTTACCAACAGCTTACACACACATGCCCCTGTGTCTGGATGGCAAGAACCACTGATACTGCCCTCTTGATTACACGCACAAGGCTGGCATCTGCACATAAACAAAAAGGGGAAGAAAGAGATTTTGTGAGTTTTCACATTTTTCCTGTGACTGTTGGTTTTTGGGTGTTCCAAATACACTCAAATTTGAGTAATTTGGGTTTTTCTTTATTTATGAAAATGGAAAAGTTGATGTTATTTGGTCTTTGTCTCCAGTGTTTAGGGCAATCTACACTGATCATGACTATAACAAGTTTTAGAGTGATTTAATGAATGACAAAAAAAGACTTGACAGCCATCAAAATGAGCCAGGATCAGCACCAATCCTCCATGGCACTGAACGATGGGCGACTTCAAGGTTTGGCTTTGTATGTTTTCTCATCATACCTCATTTCTTAGGAAGAATGGATTAAAGCTAAATCACTTTTTTTTTTGTGAACTAGTTGACGGTATAGGCAACACTTTCCTCTGAATCCAGTCTTTTAACAATGAACCTAAAATTTAACCTACAGTAGAAAAAGGCATCAGACTATGTGTTTCATTGCTGAAAGTTGATAGTAATTTACTGATGTTCTCTGACAATTACCAGGATATCATCAAGCCATTACTGACTCCTACAAAAGTATAAATAAATTTTTTCTTGATTTGACTACTTACAGTACTGCCACTTTGCATACTGTATAAGAATATACCATGTAATACAGACACGATTTGCATGGGTTTCTAAAATTAGGATAATGAAATATTGAATGCTTTCTGCTTCTGTTGTCGGATAGCTACAAAGTTTCTTTGTAAACACTGGAGGTTGGGTGTGAGAGGGGGGTAGGCCAAAAATAAAGAAAATACATTATTAAACATGTCTGAATGGGGGCGCAAATGTTCAAAAGAAAACTTGTGTGTGTATGTGTCCGTGAGGTGTTGGATCCTCTCCTTAACACTGTGAGGGAGACCCTCACTGCCACCTATGCCGCCCTCCACTCACTAGCTGTGAAACTAACTTCACAGAAACTGCATCCCCCATCAGAGTTGTCAAAGTGTGTGAGCACATGTGACCGTATGTGTGTGTCTGACAGTGCCCGTGTCTGGGTCACCGTCGTGGTGTTACCCTCAAAGGAGTTGGACAGTGGGTGATCATCCGGCCAGCCACCTCACACCTTTACACACACACACACGCACACACACGCGCGCACACACACACACACGCACGCACACACACACACACACACACACACACACACACACACACACACACACACACACACACACACACGTAGCAAAGTTTGCATGTTGGAGGATGTTTGGTACACACTCACGTAGACACCACACAGGCTGAGTGCGGATGTATAAAATCACGTCACTGTCACCCATCAGCTCTCTAGCACCCCACCACAAACACACACAGCATGCACACACACACAAATGCAACGCATCTGGGGTTTTTTTTTTGTCTGTTGGTAGTGTGCTCAAATGTTTTGTGTTTCCCTCTCACACACTTTCTTTATTGCTGTGTGAAAAGCCACAGCCTCATAAAGAGCCGCAAATTTGTCCTGTCAACTGGTGCTCACACAAACACGCACACACATAGATACACACATACGCATGAAAACCTAAGTGACTCGACCTTCACTCCCTTGGCCAAGGAGAAGGAAAACACCAACATCACACCCAGTCGTTCTTTTTCATGAACCTAAAAGTAAAGTGGGGAGCGTATTTGTAATTGTGTGTGTATGTTTTATGTCTGTGTGTGCTCTTGTTTTTTCTACCTCATCAGGACCTTTGCTCACATGATTACCAAACTAGTCAGGACCAATTGTTCTTATGGAGACCCAAGTCTTATGGTAAAAGTTTATAGCTCATCTTTGGTTGAGATATCCAGAATGCACTAAAGAAAATGCAATATATGTAAACCACACAGTCCCTTCTGTTCCCTCAACTGTTGCTATAAAGGAAATGCCACAAAACATTACCTCTTATTTTACTTCATGCTTACTTGTTGTTACTTTTTTTTTAAAATAAATACAGCTGTTTATAATACAGACTTTGTTTTTTGACCCACTGCCCTGACAGTAGTATTTGCAAGTATTACCACTACTCCGCCCCTTACTGCTGGCCTGCAACACCAGTCACTCACATTGAGTGTGCAAGAGAGAAGTTCATGCAATGCAAAGCTGATTGGCAAAAAGGGTTGACGAAACTGCCCTCAGCCAAGGTCAAGTAACTGGGTGTATTTCGTGGTGTCCTGGCCCCCGCGGAAGATAGATGGTTTTCATCTTGACAAACAACAAACGAAAAAATAAAAATGCTAATTTAAAGGAGCTTGAGGCTCCTTTTAAGAAATGAGACTCTCTAGCGCCACCCTTCACCACGACGGCCGTCGGGGGTACTGCAGCCAACAGCGAAGCCGGCACGGGAGAACGGGGAGAATGCGCATGCAGCGTCATGTGACGTCACATCCGCAGCCCAGTGCGGGAAATTTGGGCCCGAATTGCAGCACATTTTGCAGCACACAGCCTGTTCAAGGCAACGGAGAGATACACTAGAGGGATCATTCTTTTGGGTTTGGAACGCTTCATCTGACATTATTACTAGAAAACTTAAAACGTATACGAATTTTTTTCATAAATTCTGCCTCAATCCGGCCTCAAGCTCCTTTAAATGATCCGCTACCCAGATGATAAAAAATAAAAAAAGATCTAGCAAATGACAATGACAAAAGGTAGGAACAGGCATGTATTCATGTTTATGACAGGTGTCATGTCATGTTTATGACTCTTTTCCGTCTTTTATGCATACATCTCCAGTTCACGCACAGCCTCTACAAGTGTTACCAGATTATAGATACAAGTATTTTGGAATGTGTGCCAAATTTCCATCCCTCAGACTGAATAACCGTTATATTCAGAGACAGAAGCCAACATCCTCTGCCAAACGCTCACACGTCAATTTATGTGTGCAAAATCATTTGTATAACACTTCTTGATTGAAAGGGGAGGACAAATTACTTGATTACATTTAAATGAAAGAAAAAATGACTAATAATTAAAAATTATTTGAGATAGGAAGAATTAAAGGACGGAAGACTGAGGAAAAAAGGTTATGTGAAAAAATGCAGTGGTAAAAGGAATAAGCTTTTATCAGTCTTATACATTTTTCCAACATATTTGTGCAAGTGAGCATCATTCTCTCTTTCTTTCTTCATTAAGTTTACAAAATACAGGCATGATTTTCTTCCCTTTGCATCTTTTTTTTAGGTGTGTTTTGAAAGCATATAAAAGGGTGTCTGAATGGGCTACCAACTCAATTACAAAGAACGTAAAACCCTGATTACAATTGTGATGTCACAGTACAAGCTCAAAGGAGAACTATTCAGCCTCCACATCCTCAACCACAGCATCTCATCTCTCTGAATTTATATATTTATATGAGCAGCACGTGGTTTAGTGGTTAGCACTGTTGCCTCACAGACTAAAGGTTCCTCATTTGGGCCCAGCAGGAGTCTTTCTTTGTTTGCATGTTCTCCTCATTCTTGCGAGGGGTTTCTCCTGGTACTCTGGCTTCCTTCCACAGTCCAAAAACATGCACGTTAGGTTAATAGATCATTCTGAATTGTCCGTAGGTGAGAGTGTGAGCCCGGATGGTTGTTTGTCTCTATGTGGCCCTACAATGGACTTGCAACTTGTCCAGGTTGCAGCCCTGCCTTTTGCCTGTAATAAACTGTAATAGGTTCCAGCAGACCACCAGGACCCAGTACAGGATTGGAAATTGGTGTTTGGTTGATTATTTCTATGTTGTAACAATACTTTTTGGCAATAAATCTTATACCATTGGAAAGTCTGTTTATTTCCCTTTTAAATGGTGCCATATTTGTAAGGAACATGCATTTTTGGGATGAGCAGCAGAGCTGAGTTTGTGGGTTGTGCCCATTAAAATTTGCCAATTTTTCTCTGCCAATACCAAACAACATATTTTCCTGTTGCTTTTGATTCTTGCTTTGAGCTTCTGGTACCACCAGTTGCTGCCAATCGGGCACCTGGGTACCGTAGGCTGTTTTCTACAGGTTTGCATTCAAGTTTTGCAGGACGATATCGCTGGTGGCTCTCTGCCCAGACAATCAGGAACAGACTGCATACAGCCAATCTCTCATAGGGCTGCCAGGAGGCCTGCCATGACTGCCCTTCACCGCCAGGCCCGTTTGCGCTGGTGTCTGCAACACGTGCACTGGAACCTGAACATGTGGAGAAACGTGATGAGTCCAGATTCTGTGTGGAAAAGACACGGAGAACGCTCTTCTGATGGAGGCAGTATGATGGTGTGGGCCGGCATCTCCCACACTGGAAAAACAAGGCTCCTCATCATTGGAGGCAATCTCAACACAGAGAGAAATATCGTGGTGAGATTCTTTCGTGGCAATCCCATAACACCACAGTCTGGAACGGAACTATATCCTCCAAGATGACAACGCTCTCCCCGACAGAGCAGGTTTTATCAGACATTACCTCCAGAATTTGGGAGTGCAGAGGAATGGCCTGCCAGCAGTCCTGACCTCAACCCTATGTATCAGCTGAATAACTGAATCAGCTTGGGCGTGCTGTTGATGCCAGGGGGACCAACACAACCACGTCGGCTGGCTTCCGACAAATGCTGGTTGAAGACTGGGATGCCATTTCACAGTAGTGTGAGAACAGACTGGTGACCAGCACGTGGAGGAGATGCCAGGCTGTTGGGGCCGTGTATGGTTCTGCCAATATGTGTTGTTTCTTTAAACTTTAATCATCTAATCTACCAAACAACAAACAAGATTCAATGACAAAATTGACAAAAGTTGTTTGGGACTGCGAGAAAAGATTTGCACATTTTTCTTAGGCACAACCTACATACTCAGCTCTGTTGCTCATCCAACAAATGCCTGTTCCTTACAAATGTGGCACCAGTTAAATGGGAAATAATTACACTTTCCAATGATTTATTGCCAAGAAGCATTGTTACAGCAAAGAAATAATCTACCGGACACAAATGTCCTTACTTTTTGTGCTAAGTTTATATGCTGTATACATAACGTTTTTTTTTTTGGTTTTTTTTACATGTTTTTATATATAACATGATCAGACATGCTTTCCATCAGACAAACATGTTCTTACCTGCCCAGACCAGGGTTGAATCCAAAGAACATCTCATGACACTGATCACAACGTTGTCCTCCCACTGAGGGATGAACACAGACACACTGTCCGGTCCGGCTCTCACAGCTACTCTGTAATGCTCCCATAGGATGGCAGTCACACTCCAGACACATACTGTGGTTTGGAGAGAGATAGAAACCTGGACACAGATACTTTTAAATTACTCACAATTATCCTGCACACAAAGTTACACTGGTGTTCAGATAATTTAAGACTTTCCTATTTCCTTTCCTGCTCATTTTGTGTGACCGAAACTAATAAAAAGCATTAGTAAAATTAAACACATCCTCAGTAATTTTGTGTGGGTTTACATTCGGGACTTCAGGTTACAGAGTATAAATCAATTCAGTTTATTTTTCTAAGAGCATGTCAGCTAATTGAGCAGGCACTACTAGTGTTTGGATCATGTCAGGAGCTGGCAAAGGAGCATTGAAGCTTGGCACATGCAATGAAATGGTGGAATAATAAAAAAAAAAGATCGACATCATGGAATTTCTTTACATCAATAACTCAATTTCCATCCAATGTAATCGTTAAAAAAGTTGTGTAAATTAAGAAATGTATTCAATAAATTGTATTAAATACAACATGCCCTCTTTTAAGATCAAGATTGTGTGTTTAAGATTGTGTGTTTTCTATCAAAACACACAAAAAACTGAAAAAAGATGTCAAGGTGTCATTATAAAGTCTTAAAAACACTATATTCAACCTCGGATTAAAAAAAATTGGTTTTGATGTGACTTCTGATGTGACCGACAACATGTTAGAATTTTTGGAACCCCATTTATAGGTAATATACTCTTTATACATATAATTGTCTTATACACCATATTTCTTCCATCAACATGTCCATATGTTAAACTCTCTTTACTCACCGGGTCTGCAGCTACTGCAGTCTTTTCCATAGCGTGTTGGGAGGCAAACACACTGGCCCGTGGTGCTGTCACACACTGACCCCATTACTGTTCCCCTGGAGTCGCAGATACATGGTACACAGCCTTGAGACAAACCCTCTGACAAGAGACAAAATGACATTGGAAGAAGTGCTTTACATGGCTGATTACTGCTAATGCAAAAACACAAAAGCTTGAGCTTCTAAACAGTGTTGGGCAAGAGGAGTGTAATTAGTGCTGAAGATGATTTAGGCTTTTTCTAAGTTCTCTTACTGTGGAGGTCTAAAGTCCTGTTGTAGTAGTTCTGCATACAGTTGGTACACTGTGCTCCCTTCACCCCGTCTTTGCATGGACATTGTCCAGTTCTGCTATCACACACACCCCCTGGCACAGTCCCACCAAAGTCACACATGCATGGCAGGCAGCCCAGAGAGTTTCGATGCTCCAAGGTGTGGTAACCATGACGGCAAGAGTCACAGCGACGGCCTTCCACATGTTCCTTTGAAACAGATGTTGTCAAATGAAGGGAGGAATGACAATAAGGGATAATTATTGTAAGGATGGAAAATTCAAAGAATGAGGAAAATAAATATTTCACAGCAAAACCATAACATCAACTTAACCCCACCTTTGGCCATCACCCCACATTTGATTAAAAACAGTTTAAAAAAAACGGCCAATGAAATCTTTAACTTTAGTGTCATTTGCTTTTCTATAAAATTGAAGTTTTTTGCAATTTTAATTTAAACTTGTTGCCTGTACCATTATAGGCAATAAGCCATGAAGTTGAGTCCGATATCTTGCTTTGGATTTTTCTATGCCAATCAAAACCTGTTGTTATAAGTAGCTTCCATAAAATTCTTTAAACTGAAAGAATTAACATAAGCGCTTTTCTATAAACAGAAAAGTGCTTGTCAGAGGTAACGGTCGTTATCAAAGCTAAATGTGAAATGCATCTCTGATTCTTTAGTATTTATGAAAGTAAACTTTAACTTTAACTTGAGTGAACAGGATAAAAAAAAGTCATAACCTGAAAATGGGGATACATGCCTTGCACACACATTGTCCTGTGTATTGATTACAGTCTGTCCCAGGTACGGTCCCATCATGTGAGCAGATGCAAGGTGCACAGGACCCCTCGAGTCTTAACCCGTACAAGCCGCTGCCACACGAGTCACATCGCCTGCCCCCCACCCCAGGCTTACACTCACACTGGCCCCCCTCAGGCTCACAGAATGGACTGAGGGAACCCAGCGGGTCACAATCACATGGAATACAGCCATCTGGGTGGGAGAGGTTCCAGTAACCAAACTCACAACGGTCACATGAAACACCTGGAAGGAGACAGAAAAAAAAAAACATGCTGAAAAGTGGGCACAATGGGGTCTATGAGGGGGAAAAAATTTATAAAATAAATAAATAAATAAAATAGAAAAAAGTCCATTGCTGCTTGCTTGTTGACCAAAGAGCATTTAGCCTCTCCCTATCTGCACGTGTGTGAGAGTGAGTGTGTGTGTAAATGCGTGTATGAAAGAGATTGAGAGAGAGAGCGGAGAAAGGGTGGGTTAGTGAATAAAACTGCCATCATTAGGGCCATGCCCCCGACATATGATGGATCACTCACCTAAGGCCAAACACTTAATTTTACTGAGTAAGAAATAAATAAATAAAATAAGCTCTTACAAGAAAAGAATATAGGGAGAGGAAAAAGGAAAAGGAAAGACAAAAAGATTAAATAAAGAATAACGTTGATTCATGATTGAGTAAAAACTTAAGAATTAGTTATTTTTGGGAGGAAACATTGCATCTTACAAAAAAATGTTATTTCTTGTACAATAATATTTTTACAGTTATTCACTATTAGCAGGTTTAAAATATATACTGTTTGGAATAAACAGCAGATGGAAGAAAAACTGTGTCATGTGAGTAATTAAAGCACATACATTTATTTTAATCACAAAATATCAGGTTAATACAATCTTTGACAAACTTGACCTGTTGACTCTCTCACTTTACTGTGAAGAAATATTGTCCACTTCAAACTGCTTCAGTTCATTGAGCTTTTGGTATTTTCACTCATGCATAGCTCTATCAAGGTGCCACAACAGCATGTTCATGATGTAAATAATAATGCTGTACTGTTCGTTGCCATTTATCTGATTGTATTTACCAAATTTGATACTTGAAGACAATATTAATTTTATTAAATAATCAAGAAACATTAGTTCATCAAAATAAGCAGTAAATGGCAAAGATTCTTTGTTTCTTAATGTCATTTTATACTGTTGTTCCTGTGTAGTTGAGTTTGTTTGACCTCATTTCAAGACACATGAAACCTTAGAGCTGAAAGAGGCTCTATTTTGTATTTACCATAGTTGTATGTGAAATAAACGAATTAACAATGTTCTTTATTATTTACTAGTTTAATGGATTTTGATTTATTTTTAATTTAAATTTGCATGCTCTTCAATTGGATATAAGCACATTATTCCTTTTTGTTTTTTGTTCTGCTTATTATTAAATACAATAATCATCAACAGCAGCAGACATCACACTTAAGTCCATGCAGGAGGATGTTTCCATCCCTTTCAGCCCAGAACAGCAGCTGAAGCGCTGCTACGTTGCAGGGCTAGTTAAACTATGATATGCAGTGTGTTGGTGTGTGAAGAGCTTATTTGAATATGCCATACGTATTTCATGACAGGCAATCTATCCCTAAATGGATGCCTGGGGGCAGTGCAGTCACCACAGTCATTTATGAGGGAGCATGTGTTCATATGTGGGTGGCCATGAATGTGTGTGCACACATTTATAGAAATATACCTGGACGCTGCTGTTAGTGTACATGTGTGTATGGATTCTTGTGCTCTAGACACTTGGCATCTCCCCTGGTCTGCCCAAATTAATGAATTTATCCACATGAATATACAGTATTTCTTTCCACAGAGAGTCATCTGCAGTATTTCAGTGATGATGTATCTCTGCGTGTCCAGAAGTGTATGTATACTTTTTTGTACACACTGAGTGTATAAATGCCAAATATACAGACTGACAGGCTGATCCTTATTACAAGCCAAACAATACTTTCGTATTCTGCACTCAGTACAGATTTTGTGCAAAACATTCAATTATTATTATACAGTAAAATATATTGAAAATAGAGATGACACCACACTATGTTTTCCTTTCTAAACTACTATGAGAGCAGAAAACAGCAAAAGAAAAACGTAACGGATAAAAAAAAGAAAATGAAAACAAGAGCAAAAACATGAGCGAATGGGCTGCATTAAAAGATATTTGATCAGAACAAAAGATGCAGTTTATGGTAAAGTGCCCATGTGCCCACATGTGCATATGTGTGTATGTGCATTTTCGGGACATGGCCGAGCTTTTTATCAGGAGCCAGCTGGTTAACAGGCTCATGCATCACCATTTCAAACACTATTATGTACACAATGCACTTTGGCACCTTGTTATGAGTGTGTGTGCGCCTTTCTGCGTGTGTGTGTTTGTGTCTTTGCGCACACATTTCAATTCCATCCTTCTGAAGCAGGCCTGCCATTGCTCTACTCAAAGTATCAGCTTGGCGGTAATAAATTGCCGTAATCAAATCTCATTTCTGAAAAATACCTGTGGGAGAAACCAAACAAACAACGCCAGAGAAAAAAAGCAAAACGGGCCTTGTAAGGAAAAGTGTGAAAAATACAAGGGGCTGCAGCAGTTTGTTTTAATCAACTTGGCATTGAATTAGAGAATTAAATATCAGCTTAGTCCTTTATGGCATACGGGCACACACGCGTGCATACGCACGCTTTTATGTACCGGTACACACACAAAAGACACTAACAATACACAATACACAAGGTAAGCAAAGACAAAAGTACCTGAACACATGTAAATATCCATCCCCCTTATACATTCAAACAAACAAGCACACTTACACACATTCAGAACGCATACGCTCTTGCACACAGAAGGTGGACTCTTGATAGCACGGCTTAGCTATGAACACGGTGCGTTGAGTTGAGGAACGTTGGGTGGTTTTGCATTTCATACAAGCGTGGTCTTCAAAGACACACAGTGGAGAGAGTGAAACCATTTATCACAAAGAAAGGCACAACGGCTGGAAGCACTGCCAGTAGAGAAGCCTGTTTATTTTGGAAGCCACAACACTTTGGAATATGGATATGTGTGTTCATCGATGTGTATGCATGCTTGTTTTGTCATACACACCCCGCTTTCTGTATATAGTTTAGCTTTGTGTGCGCCTCATTAAAAGTCATCATGTGTTAATTAAGGCAGGGTTGCCGGACAATTAAGCAGAATTAGTGCGAATGAAAAGAATAAGTTATCAACAAACTACTTTCGTGAGTGTAGCTACCAAACATGTCGGAACTGTTGTGCTTTACTTGTGTGAGTGGACTTTTTTTTTTTTTTTTTTTTTTTTTAAATAATGTTGAGGTTGCCTAATATAATTGAATATCTAACTACATGATTCAAAACCCAACTCAGCATGTTTTCAGTGTAAAGATGCAACTTTGTACAGTGGATAGGCTTCTTCTGAGAAGTACAATTATGAACACAACTACAACATAAAACAAAAAAGAAGTCCTCAAGTCTTTGGGAAAGATTTACCTGAGACATGGGGCTTACACTGGCACTGTCCCGTGTAATAACTGCAGCTGGCCACTGCACCTGCTGCGGTCATGATGATGCCCAGGTCACTGCAGTTACAGGGAATGCAGCCATTCGGATTTGAGGCATTGAGACCAAACCAACCAGGCAGACAGTCTGAACACTGACGACCTGTAACTGCAGCCTTACACTGACACTGACCTCCTATCTGGAAGTAAGACAAGCAATGAGAGGTAAAGGAATGCAAGGGAGATATGAAAAAACTTAAACAGCTGTGGGAATAAATGTGTTTCAAAATAGTTTCAGTGAACAACAATGTGCTTCCATGTACAGTATACGCTGGTGTGTACCTGGATACAGCCCATACTGCTGTTGACTGTTCCAGCGGTGTAACAGTTACAGGGCTGACACACGTCGGCTGAACTGGGATCAGAGTCCTCCAGCCTAAAAAACCCACTTTTACACAGATCACAGTTCTTTCCTGAGAATAGAGACAAAAACAAGGTCAGATATATGGAGCAGTAGATAAAAACCATGCTACTCCTGATATATACATTGGAAAAAAAGCTCAATATAAACAGAAAGATCATTGTAAGAAAGTGAGCAACCCCTCCCCTTCTCACCATCACCGGACTTTTTTGTGTGTGGCAGAGTGGAGGATTGGGCGTGGTCTGCAGGGGAGCAGCAGACAGGTGTGCCTGGTTCTGCTGATTGCGGCACACCTGTGTCCAATCAACCTCTCCACCCTGCCTGGGTTTATAAACAGCAGCTGCATACCAGAAGAGGGGTCTGCTGAATGGAGGAAGCTTGTTGCGAGGCTATGCCCCATTGTGCCTTTTCAGAATACGGATTTTGCCCTCCGCCTGTATGTTTTTTTTACACAAAATAAAAAGCCTTATTTTTTGGCATTCTACGCTCTGCAAGGTTTTTTTACACCTCATCACCCAGGTCCAGTTTTGCCTTGTCCCCTTGTACGTGGGGAGGCCGCTCTGGTTCCTCACAATCATCAAAAAAAATAGTTTAACTTTTAAACTGTCACATCCTCTTAAAGGTCACAGAGGGAAACATAAATTCATTTTAGGTTTTATTTTACTAAATTGAGCACACAAGAATTTTTCTTGATATTTTATTCTTAACAGTTGCTTTGTTTTAGTGAGTTTTGGGATTTTAAATTAAGTATATTTAGCAAAATGTTACACGGCATACACAAGGAGACTTTGCTTCTTTGAAAAGGAGATGAGCTCCCAGGAAACTAAGCGTCTGTGGATTTTTGGAGGATCGCCGTAGTTACAATGTATTGAGACAATATAATTCAATCCAATTCAGTTCACACTCAAACATACTTTAGTAATCCCCAAAGGGAAATGAATTCATGTGTGGCTGTTTTCTTATACTTATTATTCACGTGTTTGCCTACTGCTTAATGACACTGACAAAAAAGTACAAGAAATTTCAGCTCGAGGACCTGCAGAACAGATGTTTTTACACACTTCAGTCTGCTGATTCATACAATTATTAAATAGGTATTATCATAAATGTTGTAATTAAAATGTAATGTAAAAGTTAAAAAAAACCTCCTTGAACCGCCACCTTACTGTGGTGGAGGGGTTTGTGTGCCCGAGTGATCCTAGGAGCTATGTTGTCGGGGGCACTTACGCCCCTGGTAGGGACTCCCATGGCAAACAGGTCCTGGGTGACGGGCCAGACTAAGAGCGGTTCACAAAGCCTAACATGAGAAGAAAGAAACCAAGGACCGTAACGTCGCCCGGATCGGGGCCCCGCCCTGGAGCCAGGCCTGGGGTTGGGGCTCGCTGGCGAGAGCCTGGTGGCCGGGTCTTTGCCTGTCGGACCCGGCCTGGCTCAGCCCGAAACGGCGAAGTGGGCCCGCCTTCCTGTAGGCCCACCACCCGCAGGAAGGTCCGTGAGAGGCCAGTGCATTGTGGACTGGGTAGCAGTCGTGGCGGGGTGCCTCGACGACCCAATCCCTGGACCAAAACCCTCACAGTGGGGACATGGAATGTCACCTCGCTGGGGGGGAAGGAGCCGGAGCTTGTGCGTGAGGTTGAGAGATACCGGCTAGAGATAGTCGGGCTCACCTCCACACATAGCTTGGGCTCTGGAACCCAGCTCTTTGAAAGGGGCTGGACCCTCCACTACTCTGGAGTTGCCCAGGGTGAGAGGCGGCGGGCTGGTGTGGGCTTGTTTATAGCCCCTCAGCTCAGTCCCAATGTTTTGGAGTTCACCCCGGTGAACGAGAGGGTCGCTTCCCTGCGCCTTCGGGTCGGGAAAAGGTCTCTCACTGTTGTTTGTGCCTACGGGCCGAACAGCAGTGGGGAGTACCCGGCCTTCTTGGGGTCCCTGGGAGGAGTACTGGATAGTGCTCCAACCGGGGACTCCATTGTTCTTCTGGGGGACTTCAACGCTCATGTGGGCAATGACAGTGATACCTGGAGAGGCCTGATTGGGAGGAACGGCCTCCCCGATCTGAACCCGAGCAGTGTTTTGTTGTTGGACTTCTGTGCTAGCCACAGTTTGTCCATAACGAACACCATGTTCAGGCATAAGGGTGTCCATCAGTGCACGTGGCACCAGGACACCCTAGGCCGGAGGTCAATGATCGACTTTGTTGTCGTTTCATCTGACCTTCGGCCGCATGTCTTGGACACTCGGGTGAAGAGAGCGGCTGAGCTGTCAACTGATCACCACCTGGTGGTGAGTTGGAGGCGCTGGCGGAGGAGGAGGTTAGACAGACCGGGCAGACCCAAACGGATTGTGAGGGTCTGTTGGGAACGTCTGGCTGAGCCCTCTGTCAGGGACATCTTCAACTCCCACCTCCGAGGGAGCTTCTCTCGGATCCCGGGGGAAGCGGGGAACATTGAGTCCGAGTGGACCATGTTCTCTGCCTCCATTGTCGACGCAGCGGTTCGAAGTTGTGGACGCAAGGTCTCCGGTGCCTGTCGTGGCGGCAATCCTAGAACCCGGTGGTGGACACCGGAAGTACAGGATGCCGTCAGACTGAAGAAGGAGTCCTACCGGGCTATGTTAGCCTGTGGGACTCCTGACGCAGTAGATGGGTACCGGCAGGCCAAGCGAGCCGCGGCTCGGGCAGTCCTGGAGGCAAAAACTCGGGTCTGGGAGGATTTCGGGGAGGCCATGGAGGAAGACTTTCGGTCGGCCTCGAGGAAATTCTGGAGGACCGTTCGGCGCCTCAGAAGGGGGAAGCAGTACTCTGCCGGCACCGTTTACGGTGTGGGTGGGGAGCTGTTGACCTCGACTGGGGACATTGTCGGACGGTGGAAGGAATACTTCGAGGATCTCCTCAACCCAACTGACATGCCTTCCACTGTGGAAGCAGAGGGTGAGGACTCTGGGGTGTGCTCATCCATCACCCAAGCCGAGGTCACTGAGGTAGTTCGTAAGCTCCTCAGTGGCAGGGCACCGGGGGTGGATGAGATTCGCCCTGAGTACCTCAAGTCTCTGGATGTCGTAGGGCTGTCCTGGTTGACACGCCTCTGCGACATTGCATGGAGGAAGGGGACAGTATCACTGGAGTGGCAAACCGAGGTGGTGGTCCCTCTGTTTAAAAAGGGGGACCGGAGAGTGTGTTCCAACTATAGGGGGATCACACTTCTCAGCCTCCCCGGGAAAGTCTACGCCAGGGTACTGGAGAGGAGATTACGGCCGATAGTTGAACTTCGGATTCAGGAGGAACAATGCGGTTTTCGTCCCGGTCGTGGAACACTGGACCAGCTCTACACCCTCCGCAGGATGCTCGAGGGTTCATGGGAATTTGCCCAACCAGTCTACATGTGCTTTGTGGAGCTGGAGAAGGCATTTGACCGTGTCCCTCGTGCCATTCTGTGGGGGGCGCTCAGTGAGTATGGAGTCTGGGGCCCTCTATTAAGGGCTGTCCGGTCTCTGTATGATCGGAGCAGGAGTTTGGTTTGCATTGCCGGCAGTAGATCAGACTTGTTCCCGGTGCATGTTGGACTCCGGCAGGGTTGCCCTTTGTCACCGGTCCTGTTCATAATTTTTATGGACAGGATTTCTAGGCGCAGCCAGGGGCCGGAGGGGATCCGGTTTGGGAACCACAGGATTTCATCTCTGCTTTTTGCGGATGATGTTGTCCTGTTGGCTTCTTCGGACCGGGACCTTCAGCATGTGCTGGGGCGGTTTGAGGCCGAGTGCGACGCGGCAGGGATGAGAATCAGCACCTCCAAATCCGAGGGTGGCGTGCCTTCTCTGTGTGGGTGGAGAAGTCCTGCCTCAGGTGGAGGAGTTCAAGTATCTCGGGATCTTGTTCACAAGTGAGGGAACGATGGAGCGTGAGATTGACAGACGGATTGGTGCAGCGTCTGCAGTTATGCGGTCGATGTACCGGACCGTTGTGGTGAGCTGAGCCGAAAGGCGAAGCTCTCGATTTACCGGTCAATCTACGCACCTACCCTCACCTATGGTCATGAACTTTGGGTAGTGACCGAAAGGACAAGATCGCGGATACAAGCGGCCGAGATGAGTTTCCTCCGCAGGGTGGCTGGACGCTCCCTTAGAGATAGGGTGAGGAGTTCGGTCACCCGGGAGGAGCTCGGAGTCGAGCCGCTGATCTTCACATTGAGAGGAGTCAGCTGAGGTGGCTTGGGCATCTGTATCGGATGCCTCCTGGACGCCTCCCTAGGGAGGTGTTCCAGGCATGTCCCACCGGGAGGAGACCCCGGGGAAGACCCAGGACACGCTGGAGAGACTATGTCTCTCGGCTGTCCTGGGAACGCCTCGGACTCCCCCCGGAAGAGCTGGAGGAAGTGTCTGGGGTGAAGGAAGTCTGGGCATCCCTGCTGAGGCTGCTGCCCCCGCGACCCGGGAACGGATAAAGCGGAAGAAGATGAGTGAGAGAGTGAGTGAGTAAAAGTAAAAAATTATTTGCTATGGTATGTATTTACTTTTGTTCACTTTAATGATCCATTCAATTTGGCCTAGGCACTGTTGACTTTTTCATTACATTTTCTCTTCCCAAACCTTTCAAGAGGGAATGGAAAAGCCGTTTCTGGCTTCATATACAGTTTTTAGGGAAAAGATGGCAACAATACCACAAATCAAGACAAAATGTGACAAAGAACGTTAAGCAGTTTTTTTGTTTTGTTTTCCTTTTTGTATATATATATATATATATATATATATATATATATATATATATATATATATATATATATATATATATATATATATATATATATATATATATATACACATGCAATCAGATGCTTACGTACTATGTTCATTCACTAAGGCAAGACAGTTCCAGGTCCTTTATCACTTGGATTAAATGTAAGAAATGGGCCTACGTGGCAAACATTTCACCTGTGGTGTTGTGCCTGCAGTTGTCACATACGCCTCCTCCTCCTCGATAGTGCTCATATGGTTGGTCATCAACTAGGACATCGTAACGACAGGAGAGGGCGTGGCCGTGACACTGACAAGGTCGGCAGTTCATAGGCTGGAGCTGATCTCCGGACCTGAAGGGTTTGTCATTGTAGAGCGGTGCACAACGCTGGCACTGTACAAAACAATTAAGCATAATAATGATAAAATTAATGTAACAATGCAAAGTACACATATACAGTAATTTAATAGATTATGTACAATATATTCTATTGTAAAATGTTATGTTTTGGTTCTTTAATAAAAACAACAATAATAATAGTAACAACAACAACGTCGGGATGTGTATATCATTTTAAAAATGAAGACTCTGTCTTCTCTCTATCATCACATTTTCTTTGGCAAGTGCCAAACCTCGTCCTTGCCTCCTTATCACCCATATTATTGCACCACTGATCTTATTCCAGGTGCAACAGTACAGGAGGCAACAGAAAAATACCCAGGCCTGGGGTGTGTTGAGGGGCATTTGAGAAACTTGGAGGGAAATAGGAGTGTTTGTTTGTGATGCAGCTCCTAAAAATACACAGCAGAATAATTTCTGTCAATTGGAAGTGAGTTTACATGTAGGTTTTGATGGACGTTGCCATTTTTTTAACAATTTATTGTGCAGCCCTACCTCACGTGATGTTTTGCAGTTCTCGGGTTGTGCGTATTTTTGACCACATGAATTACATAACAAAGAAAAGTTTTATAACACTTGAGCTTGCTTTGATTTTTGATGTCCTGAACAATATAACAATCAAAAAACAAGTATTCTTTTGCACTTCTCACCTTATCCTTCAAACTCATCCAAGAAGCCACTATCTTCACTTAACCTCACCTATGTAATACCTACCACTTAATTTGCATCCACAAAGGCAACCAGGGGCATTCAACACTTGCCTTGGTCATTTTGAATATCTTCTAATTCCCTTCACTTTAAAGGTCTCAAAATTTGCCGTTTTTATGCCTATTCATGTTGATCAAGCACCTCTACGAGAGTTACTTGAATGACTCTCAAAAACTCTGTTAGGTCTTGCAAGGGATGGTAGGGCAAAGCCAACCCAAGGTGGAGACAGATGCATGGACTGTGTTGATCTGCACTTGATTTTAGAGGACCAGTCTGCAGATGCAGATTCTACATACATGACGATAAGGTTGTTTTGTGAAAAACACACACAAAAAAAGGCAGCTAGACAGCCTGAAAACTGGGTATATTACAGTAGTACTAGACTTGAACATTTGGAATCAAAAAAAGCATATTAAGGGACCTTTAAAACAGAAAAGTGAGTTTCACGTCAGTTTAATAATAGATCTGTATGTAGTGTCAAAAAGTTTTTGAGCGCGCCTGATCAAGTTACTGTATTATACAAATAATTACCATGTGGGTGCAAAGTTGCATAAATACAGATCACAAACGCAGTAGTAGTTCGGGTGTAACAAGAAAGACTACGATACACATTTAATAAAGAACAAAGAAAAAAGCAATATTCGTCTATCCATTTTCTAAACCTGCTTATTCCAATGTAGGGTCACAGCAATCTGCCTTTCGCTATCTTTGGCAAAAGCAGGTCGCCAGTCCATCACAGGGCGACTTAAAGACAAACAACAACACAAGCTCACACTCACACCTATGGGTAATATAGAATCATAAATCAATCTAACGTACATGTTTCTGGACTATGGGATGGAGCGGAGTACCCTGAGAAAACCCAGGCAAACACGAGGAGAACATGACAACCCAACACAGAAAGACTCCTGCCATTATTTGTGAGGCAACAGCCACCAAGCTGCCCAAAACAAAAACTTTTCTAAACATTTTATTGCAAATACAAAATGCCAATTTATGCATTCAGCAACACTTGGTGAAAAGCTTATATTTATCGTCCAAGGACTCACTAAGCATTGGGAGTAGTAGACAAAACCAGTGAAAGAGAGGGAAAACTATAAAATACAAGAGGTATTCTCCAGCATGCAATATGAAACCAAATACACACATGCACACACAAGACACACAGAAAAAAGGAAACTGGACCACTAATGAGGAGTGACCTGCAACAGCTAGCGCTTTCACAAAGTCCCACTTTCATGTCAAAATAAACAACCAAGGTGTGTGTAGGGGAGAAGGAGGGGAAGATATAAAAAATGCATTTTTGTAGCGGAGGCGAGAAGCAGCAAGTGCATGCCCTTTGATTTTGTTCAGCAGTCAGTACAAATTATGGTGGACAAGGGGGGCATCAAATGGCAGGATTAAAAATGTATTAAAAAACACAGGAGTTCTTCCCATGTCTGACACATGCAGATCTGCACTGGGCCTATTATGTATGACACACGGAGGAGGGGGAAGGTAAGGGTAAAGAGGGGGAGGGAGACAATGCTAGCGAAAACAGGGGGAAGGGGCTTTTTATTTTGCATTTGAGAGAGACAGGAGTGAAAGAATGAAAATGAAACATCCAAGAAACTAATGAGAACAGTTTTGAAGAATAAAAGACAAGGATCAATAAGTCAAGCCATAAGTGGAGAAATCTGTCAGTGTACGATGATAATGTGGGACAAAGACAGAGATTAAAAATGATAAAAATCTGTGTTTCTCTTTATCCAAATGGTCACCGGTATGCATGGGTACTAACACAGAAAACTGGGGTTGAATTCCTTGAAACCTCAATTCGAAGTGCAACTGTGATAGAACTTCACATGGTACTTTAAAGTCCTCGTCAGCTTAGGTGAGATTACAGGTTAGACCCTGCTTTAAACGCTTATGTGAAGTAAAAAGTCACCTACTTCTGGCTTTCAGATAGTTAAAAGTGACACAAAGAAACTTTTAGCTTAGAGCTATTTTTTATGACGCTATCTGAGTTTTATTTTTGTTTGGTGTCTTGCTCAGTAATTTGTTTCTTCTGTCATATCTTGTGTGAGTCTTTTGTGAGTCCAGTGCTATGATGCCCACTGCGTTGTGCAAGCTCCAGCATCTTTAACGTGTGGCATAGCACCAAAAAAACAAGATGCAGTTGTCTCAACATGCAAATGGGATGGTAGCCCAAAATTACTTGGCTGGTTACTGCCAAGAGTAGGGATGGGATGCTGCTAGCTCATGTTGAGAAGCGGGCCACTCATTTTCAGAGGCCTCCGTCCTTGTGCAGGTGCTCTGCTTTCAAGCCTGTGAACTTTACCGGGCGTGTGTTTTCCCCTGGTCTCTTTGCCGATATTCCTTGTCTACTTATTGTTAATGAAGGCCACTAGAGCCACAAGCATTTTTAACCAAAGTGTAACTTTGGGAGACCGCAAAAGGTTTAAAATGAAGAAAAAAAAACTTTTTTTTTGTTTGTTTTTTTACCTGTAAATCTGCTGAATGTGCTTGTAATGACAGATGTGGGATAAATTCAGAATCTTGTGCCTCAGGTAGGGTTATGTTAATTCAGCCCCATGTTAAACAAAAGAAATACAGGTTTAATGTTAAAGCGACACTACGTAACTTTTCCACCTTAATATCATATTTCCAGAGTCATTGTGATGGTACATCAACTTCCAACAGGTTTAATGAACCTCTGTCATGGTCTGAGGGGGTCTGTATCACCTTCACTGGCACTATGTAACTTTGAGGAGCATGGTAGGAACCCTGCCACACTAAAAAACTACAAATCGTTACGACTTTGACTGCTTTACGGCATACGTCACTTCCCCCTCCTTCCCGATTCGCAGTCGAGACGAAAATGGGCGGGGCTTGGAGCTCAGAGCTCCGCTGAAGCTGTTGCTGTGTTATGGCTGCAGCAGCTCGTTTCTATAATACATCCATGCAGCAGCTCCACATAACAGACGTGGGGAAAAGACCCTAATGGTTTAACTTTTCAACGGTTTCCTGCTCGGAGGCAGAACCACGCAGGCCAAGTATCTGATATAACAAAGTAAAAGAGTGAAAGACTCGTCGGCTCGCTTTGGATCGCGGCTGTAACGACCAAACACACAGTAAAGCATGATTTATGGTTCTGCGTTAAATCGACGCAGACCCACGGCGTAGGGTACGTGGCGACGCGCAACGTACGGTGCGTGTCGCCGCGTACCCTACGCCGTAGGCTCTGCGTCGATTTAACGCAGAACCATAAACAGCCTTAAACCACAAACACTCACACAGACGGGCGTCGGATCAAAACACGGGTTTTATTCCCCACTTCTCCAGCTAAACGCAGTTGCTGGCCAGCTCTCTGCGGAGCAATTAACCCCAATCTTCAGATAAAACTAGTTTGTTGAGGAAAAAATATTAACTCTTATTTGTAGCTGCAGAGGAAAAAAATAATCTCACGAGGAAAACAAAAATATTGCTCACGCCTCTTCAACATAATATAGCAGTCAAAAAAAAAGAAAAGAGAAATAAGAGGGATACAAAACATGTACTGTATGTTGTACTATTATACAAATGTATTGAAACACATGGCTCTTCAGGGATTCAGGGATCTCTTAGGGATTTCATATGGATCCAGACCGTTAATAATCATTATTTTCTCCATATACCGCTCCCTGGCTTCCTTGTTTAAGGTATCCCGGTAAATTCCAGTTCCTTTCCAGCAGTTTAACATCTTTTTTTTGCGTTCCTTCTGTTCACTTGGTGAAACAGAAAAGCGTCCTTCTCTCATCAAAACAAATGCAGCGACGGGACAGGAGTTTTCCGGCAGTACGCGCTGGTGCTCATGGGAAACGTAGTGTTCTTTCTGGTAAAACACTACCGATTTTGTCCACAAGATGCCGCCAAACTCAGAAAAGCTGAAAGTTACGTTGTGCTGCTTTAAAACTATTACAAAACATTATGTTACGTGGGGTTACCCATTTTTTATACTTTGTGTGGATGTGAGTGCTGACATGTATGTGTTAGCAGTCGGGAGCTCTGCACACAGCGACATGATTACAAACAGGATCTCACGAAGCAGTAGGAGATTCTCTGGAGATGTGATGTAAAACCCCACAACGCAAACACAGGACAAAAAAGAAAGAAAGAAATCTATGCAGCCTCAAACACATCGACACACTGGAGACAGTGTGTTGTTTGCATGTTCCTGCTTGTTCTGTCAGTTTGCTTGTTCATCTGCCGTGATGTTTGGCCTCAAGTCTATCTCCTGTCATACCAACAGTGACTTCCAGTCTGTGTGTTTGCTGTGCGTTCTTCTCAATTTCTGCCCATCTGTGGCTCTCTGCCACAAACTGTTTTACTGATCAAAGGTACTTTTCTTTCTGCCCTTTGAGCAGATAGCCCTCTCACTACATTATCGCTGTTTGTCCCATCCACTAAGGAAGATTCCAAGTGCAGAAGAGTTCTCCGTCTTTATTTCTCTTCCATCTCTTCCATTTTCCAGCATCTTTCTTCTATCTCCCTTCTTTCTGAAAAACAAATTACTGTGTATATCTCTCCAAGCTTCCCACCTCTCCCCTTCTTCACTCACTTCCCCCATCTCCACTGTCCCCCAACTGCTTGTTCTCATAGCCATGGTGAGTATGTGAGCAGGAAATATTACCATACCAAATGAAAGGGAGAGGACTTTTTTCTTTATTCTCTTTTCTTTTCATTCAACACTGCCTTACCTTTCCTCTCTCACTGCCTGCTAATTAGTTGTGGGACTCGTGTTTGGGAGTTAAAAGAACGCAGACGCTCATTCTCTTCCCCATACAAAAGGTTTTGATGGGACTCCGTCTTCTACACACTGTACCAGCGCAAAAAGGAAGGGAACGTATGCATGTTGAGTGTGTTGGGTTTTATTTCTATTGATTTTCTTTCCCTCTTTCTTTGCATTGAGTCACTCTTACGTTATCTCAAGACTAAAAACGATACACATCTATCTGTGCTTAAATATTGCAGTTACTTTTATTGTAATGTTTAAGAATGATATGCCATAATACCATTTGTATAAGTAAATTAGGTTTTAATCCTCAATGCAGGCAGAAAAGCTGAAAAAAAAAGAAAAAAAAAAAGAGGCTATCATCCAGGAAATTAAAACCATATTTTGTGAAAACACATTGTCAACATCATTGTCATATTTTTGCGGGAGTGCATGTGTCAGTGTGGATGAAAGTGTGTGTTTTGCACTGTGAAGCAGAGAAGAAGAATAACATCTTATTTTAACTCCGACTGTTTCAACAAAACCTGCTGAGTGAGGAGACTCCCCTAATGGATATGTGGACATTCAGATGGCCTGTCACAAGCATCTGTGCGTGTGTGCGTGAGTGTAAATCTGGTGGGACAACTCATCTTATCCTAAATGCCATGACCAATTTCACGCTCGCAGTGGAAAGGTCATGGCACTGGCTCGTGTGTGTGTGACAATATTTGTGTGTATGACTCGATTTTGTGTGTTCCCACAAAAAAGTTAACCCGGTTAACCCCAGCGCAGGTAAAGAAATCTGCTGCTGTTGCAGGCTTACCAACAACAGCCCTATTTAACATCAGTAGCTCTATCTATACCAGGTGCAGTTGCAAGAAAGAAAAGAAGAAAAAAAACATCTCTATATGTACAATAATGTACACATTTTTTCAATTTTAACTCAGGTCTTCATCTTATTCCAAATCTAAATTTGGGAGGTAAAAAAAAAAAGATCTCAACACTACTTGGACTCAGGACATTTTGATTCTTACAACACACGCGCTCTTTCACACTAATATACACACAACCATATTAAACACGTTTGTTAACTGTTATCAAGTCCTTGTCTGATGTACCTGCCCCTTATGCCTTCAGGGTGAAGACAAAAAAGAGGGTTTATGAAAAAATTGTAATGAAGCTTTTTTTCTTTATCTTACCAAAATAATATATTTTTACAATTACGAAAAAGCAATATTATAGAAAGAAAGACATTCTATTCTGATGCATTAAATGGCACCCTATGAGTTAAAATAAGAGTGTAATGTACAATACAGTATATGATATACCTTTCAGACATGATGAATCCATCGGATGCAGAGAAAGTTACAGAGCCAGAGTGACAGAATGAGAGATCAAGTCTGACACAGAGTGCACATAAGAGAAAATCAAAAGACAGAGTGAGAAAGTGGGAGCGCATGTGCATGTGCGTGTGCATTTTTGAGCACGTGTGTGTTTAAGTGTGTATCTTCTGAGGCCCCTGTTGATCATTTTGACACATGTCTGAGCATTTCTGTCACTTTAATGTCACTGTGGAAATTCTACAGATTAGTACAACATCCGTCATTGTGCAAGGCCGATCCAAGTCAACAGAACGCATGCAATATTAAACGCTAATATTCCCTAAAGCCTTTTATGCTCCAATATTACAGAGAGAGAAGAAAGGCCCTGAATATTCACTCCGAAAGATGACATAGACAGGTTTAGGAGAGAAGTGCACACACACCCAGATGATCACACAAAAGGAACTCTGTGTAGACACGTGCTCTTATTAGACACAGTAATGTATTTCAGAGAAAGGCAGCTCGTATAGAGAATCATTTACATAAAACATATCTATGTTGCTTATTTCTATTAACATTCCCAACACAAAAAGGAACTAATGTATGTAAGAAAACGAGTGAAAGGGACAGCTTGGGAGGATGGATCAACCTGAGACGGAAAGAAAAATAAAAGAAAGAGGAAATGAAACATGAGTAGCAGTGTCAAACAGGAATGAATTAAATACCTCGAAAGTGCTGAAATAAGGAGTGGTTGGGGGTGGGAGGCAGAGGGGTTCAGAAAAGGTTTGAATGAAATGAAGCGAAAGCAAAACAGAGGGAAAAAAGAGAGCTGATAAGAGATGCATGCTGAGGGAATGTCATTGTTCTAGTCGATTTGAGACATTATTTAAAGAAAGACTCAGGAGAGGAAGAGTGAGTATGAGAGACAGAGAGTGATCAACAAAGAAAAGAAGATGGAGATGGTGCAGGGATCCAAAGAGAAAGGATAAATGTATTGAATAAAAAGAGAAAGGGAGAAAAGGACAAGAAAAAGAGTTGTTTTTCCCCCATTTATATGGATGACAGTATTCATCTTAAAATAAGTGTCTGTGTGTGTAGAAAACGCTGTCCATGGTAGTTCGATGTTTGACGTAACAGAAGCAGTTGAGCAACTGATAACTGACAACTACATCTAAACTTTTCACTCAGTGGCCTCTCTATAATAAACACACAAATGCACCCTAAAACAGTCATACCTCAACATTTTACTCATGAGTTGTTGCTTCTAATCACCACATGTGTAAGGAATGGAAATTCCTTAACTTGTGAAAAAACTTGGAATAATTAACTTTTCATGAAGAGTACTGGGAGGACATTCTTCAGTTAAAGGGGGTTAGCATGAGTGTTTTGTCACACACTGTTAATAGTTTCATTCATTCATTTTTTCCATTTCTAATTTTCATGGCAGTGATTCATTATCGACTGATATTTAAATCTTACTCAAATGGTTCAAAAAAGAGCTGCCTGCCTGGCACTGCCGGTATACAATGTAACAACAAATGTAAGAAGGCTATTAATGCAGATTTTTTTTATAATAAACAATCAAATGATCTGCTGAGAAAAGAAAGAAAATATTCTCCATAAATGAGGATATCGTTATGTCTGAGTGTGTAAGGGGGTGCGTGAATGAAGAAGTCCCCTTTTCACCAAGAAGCAAAGTGCTTAATTAAAACAGTTTTGCACCAGGGGATTCCACTGTGCTAAGTGGTGTGTGTGTGTGTGTGTGTGTGTGTGTGTGTGTGTGTGTGTGTGTGTGTGTGTGTGTGTGTGTGTGTGTATGTGCATGCCTGCTTGTGTCTTTACATGCTTGAACATGATATTTGATGTATATGAAGATCATGTAGCTACTGAAAACTGAACAGAAATTGATCTAACTGAGCAGAACTCTTGAACACATGAAACTCTTGACCCTTTAATACCGTTTCAGCTGTGACTGGATTCAACTTTGACATAGGATCCATTACTACAGCTGTGATCATACGTTTGTTACTCACGTTATTTCCTATTGTGTGGCTCTCTGGCAGGCACAAACAGCGGTATGGCGTGACACTGGTGTCACAGTGGTCAGCGTGACCGTGACAGTCGCATCTGTTCAGGGGATGGAAACCAGAAAGAAGAGTTAATGCGACTGAAAATAAACACGTGGGCAGGAGCAACATTACATTGCAAAACGATGACAATGTACACCTTTGATTTCATTTTAGAATTTAAACAAAAAAAAACAAACAGAAGCATGATTACAAAAAAACAGCAAAAATCATGGCAAACTCTTTCTCTGCCTCATAGGTTCTGTCCAGACCTCCTCCATCCCTCATTCATGTAAAGCAGTATTGCCACTGGAAAGTTCCCATTCAACATTTATAAATGCCACCCTGAGAATTATCAGAGTAGCATAACAGGTGGCAGACAGGTCTGTTCCCCTCTCTCTTTCTCCCTCTTTCAGACACACTCTGCACAAGTTATTTAATTATTCATTCAGATATTCAGTTGCTTTCTCTCTTTAACTCTTCCTTCCCTGTATTCTTTCACCTCCTGTTCTCGTTATGCCACTTTCTGTTAATCAAAATAGGAAAATGTTAACCGGTGAACATTTGCCCTACTTCGAACCAAATGCGTCTTTTTGAGCAGGATCTCCAAGTCTTGGAATCAAAATGGTTTATAGGGGCATTGCATTTGTAAGCAATTATTAAATACATTAAACAAAAATTAAGTTAAAAAAAGACAAAAAAAATAAAACAGAATAACAAATAAAAATGATGTTATTTGCTTTCCCTGTTAATGTTCCAGTATGTGAAGATGATTAGAAACCAAAAATACATTGATAGGTTTACTTTAATATCTTTATTTCTCTACACCAGCAGCCGCCTCCCCAATGTCTCTGTACTTGTCAGCAGCCAGACGAGCTGCCAAAATAGTGATTTTGTTCACGCACTTCTTTAAAAATCTAATCAAATCAGTGTTAAATGTAGCTACATGTTGGACACACTGGCTAATTTCCACTTGAACAAGCCTGTGAGATAGAGCCCTCGCTTTTTCTCTTTTAGGGTGCTTTCACACCTGTCCCGGAGCAGTTGTTCCGAAACAGGGAGCATTTCCCCCTAAAGATCGGTTTGTTTGGTATGTGTGAACACAGCAATCGCGCTCGAATGCGGGACTAAACAAGCGAGCCGAGATCGCCTAGGAGAGGTGGTCTCGGCTCGCTTCCATTGGAGACCTGGAGCGGTTCGTTTGCAGTGAGAACATAATCGACACAGCACACAGAAACAAACAGAAACAAACTAGCCAAACTCGCTTACGATGCTCCATAGTTGTTGTTTTTCCCGGAGTACGGAAGAGGAAACTCCTTCCGCGTTCATTTCTGACCTATGAGAGAACAGTTGGTTCGCGCATGGCATTTGTTAACAGCTTTGAACCGCTACAGACGGTTGCCTTGTGAACACAAACGCCACAAACGAAAAACGAAACAACTGTATCAATTTAGCCCCTGAATCGGAACAAAACAAACGGACCACAGGTCTGAAAGCACCCTTACTCTGTTTTCTTTGCGGAGCTGCAGTCTGGTTGTGAGCTGCATGTATGAACAAAGATTCAAAAAGTCATTTTATATGTAAATACAAAGACACTTTCAAAGTTGATTTTGGATTTGAAAAATCAGTGACTACAGCTTTGTGTAGTCATAATGGGAGTATTTACCGCACTTTTCTGAGCTTTGCTCTGTGATGAGCAACAGGAAAATATGTGCATGAATGGCTTTATTAGGGATTCATTTGTTCTACGATACAAAAAAAGGAACATTTATGAAAGATGTCAATGTACATTGATGTATACGGTATGTACAATTTCAGCTTACATAAATGTATACAATCTCACATTGGTTTGGAGTAGGCAGAATGCAAACAGTAACATAGAATGTAGTTTTACACTAAATAACAGAATTCTGCCCAAAAATGCTATAATAAAATTTCTTCAGCGAAGTCCTTATATTTAACTTAGGAGGCAACAAGGGACACAAAGACACAAAATTGTGGTCTAAAGTGAAATCCAAAGAATCTCACCCCCCTGAGAATCGGAACAATCAAATACAGGCTGGTAGCCTGTGAGAGCCACTTCAGCCAAGGAAGCAGACCAGATGAAACATTGTCTCGGTTTGTGTCATAAAAGTCATAGGATATCTGTCAGTGCCTACCTCTCCTTCCACGTCACTGGTCGACAGCTGTATTTTTTTGGGAAGCCTTAGAGCAGAGAGTTGACTTTCAAGCTGAAAATGGGTCAACAAACCTCGGACAAGACCTTGTGCTATGTTTGACCCTACTCCATCCCGTTTATATCACAGAGCTTTGCATGTCCCGGGAGGATTCACTGGAGGAGGTCATTGGGTCTGAGGTACAGAGGCCATGCAACCGATTGTGCAACAACAAGGCTACAAAGTAAAAGTCTGACCAATACAGTATTATTGTTTTGTGCTACTCCGAAAAACCTGACTCTCAAATTATAATTCAGCATTGGAGCGACTGTAATATTGCTAGATGAAATATTTTGTATTTAAATGTTATATCTCTGCTTCAGTATAACGCACTCATGTAAAAACAAACAGGACCAATAATTCTCACGTGAGCTGACTGGCAATAAACATGCAGACTCTCTTTTTCCTGTATGTCTGTTTGCATGCTTTATGAAGAATGCAGACACAAGATGGAAGAAGAATAAAAGAGAGGGGGACCAAGAGGGAGGGTTGAAGAAAGCACAGATGAGGTTTCAGCAGCATTTAATCTCCGTTTCTCCTACTTCACTGTAACAAGCTACTAATTAAAACTGCTAAGAGGGAGGAGGAGAGACAGAGTCAGAAGTGATTGCCTACTGCATAATCCTATAATTAGCACAGTCATAAAAACAGTCACTACGTCAGTCTAATGAAAAGATGTGTTCACAATTATTCTCAGAAAGCTCTAATGTAATTCAACAGTCTGCAACATTATTTTTCTTTAACTGTTTCCCCTTAATTTTCACAAAATTTCAAAAAAAGATCTTCAAATATTTCTATCAGTTATGGCACTTACATAACATCTGGCAAGAGGCTCAAGTGTGTGAAGTGTACAGCATATGGTGATTTTATTTATATCGAAATGAGTCATGATATTCAATGGTCAGTGCAATGACAGTCTTTCAAAAAATGGAAAAAAGTATTTGGTATGTTCCTATTTATGTGTGAGCTGTGACTGCCAATTTTTACTCCTTATTTTCCAGGTTTTACACATGCAAATAATTGTTTCAAAAGTAACTGAAACATGTTCAGCTTTCAAGAGACCTTTCGGGAGATATCTTGGGAAAAATAAGTTTTTACCTGCCACTGATGGTGATCTCATTGATGGCAAAGTATCTGTGTTGCTGGTTCACCCGAGCTGCTCTGGTGTAGTACTGTCCACTCAGAAGTATTCGGACCTGGGCAGCTTGTACCATCTCCTGCAGGGCAGGAGTATTGTAGAAGTCGTTGTAACCCGGTCTCAGATTTGGCTGAGTAGTCAGGAGGCTGAATGTGATGTTACCTCCTGATAAAGGCATGTCACTGTACACAGGAAATATAAGCAAATATTGTTTCCGATAAGATTAGGATTGTAACGGCATTTACTGTCATTGCACACCTGTTCAATGAAAATTGATTGCAAGTCCTCACAGTAGTATTGAAAACAAAAACAATGCAAGATAAAACGACAAACAATTAGAAAAAAAAAGTAAAACAGTAAAAATAGTAAATAGTAAGGTAAAAACAAAAATAAATACTTTTAAGCTTAAGAAAAATATGAAATCGCCAAATGGTATGTTAAAAGGTTTTGACATAAAACACTATTATCTATCTTTGAGGAAGTACTAGTTGTGTTACTGTTGGATACGAAAGTCATCACATGTGAATGGCGCGGAAGTACGACACTAGCAAATCAGTCAAACTGTTGTATTAGCTGATGTCTGTGGATATATGTTTCAGTTTAAGTTAAAGGTTTGGATGTACGTACCTACTTATTCAAAATAAATTAGCATTTATTGATATAGATGAGCAAAACTTGTGGAAGAAAAATAAACTAAATCAGTGACTGTATGAGTCACAAGGGAATAAATGCCCATGTGCTGTTGGGTCATGTGACACAGCTTGGCATTGTCATCACATTCCATAGGCATTGGAAATAATATTCTCATAGTATCCACCCAAACTTCTGGCTAAAGTCATAAACGGTCAAATAAAGCTTTTGATGTTTACTTTGTAACTGCAGGAATTAACTTTTTTTCCCTTTCCTTTTTGTTGTTTGAAAGCAGCAAGGTGTCTTTACACCCCACGTCAAAGCTGTGTTTTCTTTTGTTTTGTTTTTTTAATTCAAGCATATAAATCTATTTTTGATGCAACTATTCAATGACTTTGTACAATGTATCAACATATTCTTGATTTAGAAATGTTTTTGTTAATGTATTTCTGAGGATATTCTTGAGTCACCTAAAATATGAGGATATAAATATCAGGAATGTATTTACAATCTGATTTCAATGGGACTAAAAAAGGGTTAAATATAACAAATACAAATAGGATTCAATGACAAAATAAGCCCATATAAGCAGAACTCACTTATCCCTGATTTCAGTATTTTGCTGACAATACTGTTCTGCATGGCTGCTTTGCACCATTTCCTTTACCTAAATAAGTATGGATGTATAAACTTTAAATGGTTAAGTTGTGCCAAAACTTATTTTGTCAATAACTCCAGTGGGTACTGGACAATATATTTTGTAAAAAGGTATTGTTTTGTAAAATAATCAAGCTTGCTAGATAAAGAAAGACAGAGTCAGAAAAAGAAATGACATGAAATGCTCCTTTTGATACAAATAAGGACTACTGTGTAAATGTTTTACCGAATGAGGTTCAGATATTCTCTTGCCAGCTTCATTCATGTGTGTAACTATCTTGTTGATATCATGTCAGTAAAGTGAAAAATAAGTAATGACAGCATAATCTGTGATCTATTCATGGTTGTTCCATCTAGTGCCAATTGAGCAGATCTGCCAAGAATCACTGTGTGAGATCGTGCACGCATGTGAGCTCCAAATCCAGTACCGTACCTCACGCCAACTGAGACCCTGTTGTTGCTCATATGCCAGGCAATACTGTAGGTGGTTAACTTTTAACAATACTGCCAGTGTATGTGTGTATGTGTCTTATTGCCTGTTGATCGGTAGTACACATCTGGTGTGTTATGATTACTTTTGACTTTTATTTGTGCTTTTGCATGTTCATACTTAAAATTATGCTGAGCAGTAAGCCAACAAATAAAAGTGAGATAGAGACTTAGTAAACTAAATGTACTGCTCAGTTTCTTGAACCTAACACCTTGAGAAGGTGAAAAGGGCTAGGCTTAATATGCTCTCAATGTGCCCTGGGCAAGAGGAGGCAAACAAGGGTGGGCTAACTTCTGGTTTATTTATTTACATCTAGCTTATAACATCATGAGGAGGTTGGGTAGAATGCCTCTGGATTGGCATTGGGCGAGATGGTCCCCCAGAGGGTGCATTTATTTATTAAGGTAATCGTGCTTCTCAAGCCTCCCAGGAAAAATGTATGCCAAGACATTGGAGAAATTAGTCTGGCTAAAATGAAACCTGGATAATATTTATGACCATGTCAAAATCCTCATAAGCCCATGTACAACCAGAGTACTTAGCTTTTCACTGCCATCGGTAAGTGAGGGTGTTTGTCTGTGGTTGGACTCCACAAGGCCTGCTGCTTGTCACAGTTTGAACTGCAACGTTTATGTACTGAATTTTTTAGTCTCCCCAAGGGGCAGAGGGGGTTTAGTTTATTTGGCTCTTGAGAATATATAAGTTTTTGGCAGAAGATGTGGCTGTATGGCCTCATCAAGCAGATATTTCTAGTGCACACTATGGAAGTTTGGAGCCAAATGCAAAGCAGCATCAACATACAGCCCATCCAGTCCATGGTCCTCCACCCAAAGAAGAAAGAAATTCCTCCCCTGGTTGGAAATGAGTTGCTGTCCCAAATGGAAGGGTTTGGATATCTCAGAGTCTCATTCTCCAGTTGGGGGTAGATCAAATTGTGAGATTGAAACCCATACTGAGGGAGTTTTCATCTTTGGATGCTGTATTACTATGTTGTAGCTGAATTGAAAGGTCATTTTACCTGTCACACCAAATTTCAGTCAATACATTTGGTCCCGAGCTGTGGGTAACAAATCGAGCAATGTGATTGCATATCTGATGGATAGAACAAGAAGCTAGGTTGTCTGGGCTTAGAGTGCAGTCTGTGTGAAACTGTGGATATGGGATCTTATCAGAATGCCTTTAAAATGTTTTTCCTAGTGTATAGTATATCCCAAACTAGGAGGATCAGATATGCTAGGTGCTAAAGTAATTACAGCAAGCCGTTTGACATGATAGATTACAATGCAGTTCTCACTTAAAAGAGCATGTCCATAATAATCCATAAATTTGCAATTTAATACTATTTTTTAACTGGTGAAATAAATAAAAAATACACTGTACTGTACATACAGAAGTCATGGATTGAAATCTAAGTTACCGTATTTTCAAGACCATACGGCGCGCCGTATGAAAAGGCGCAGTCTCAGTTATCTGTGTCATTACTGTATTTAACACACACACACACAACGCACCGTACGAAAAGGCGCCGTCTACACACACAAATGACGCACCGCCTTACAACAACACACACACAAGCATACAAGTGTTTGTATTTAAAAATAGAGTGGGAGCAAAACTGAGTTTGATTGTGCTTCATTTAAGTCTGTATTACAAAGTCCTCGTCCTCCGTTTCTGAATTAAACAGCTGCGCTAAATCAAATATGCAACAGTTGTCAGGACTCAGCCCGTCGGGCTTCATCCGGAGCCCGATCGCGCTGATACCAGGAGAACTGCTCAGCGCTGCGACGGGCACGAGCCGGGCGCACTGAGACGGCCACGAGCCGGGCGCGCAGCTCTCTGGCCACGCTGACCAGTTCTCCCGGTCTCAGCGCGATCGGGCTGCAAATGAAGCCCGACGGACTGAGTCCTGACAACAGTTCCACTTTCTTCGCTGTCAGAGTCACTTTCCGTGCCGTGCGGCCCCTCGGAAATGATGCTGGCTTTTGCGAAAACTCAAACGAAAGTGCCAGCAGACACGTTAGCCCACGCATCTACAATCCATCCCCAAACTGTGGCGTAACTTGCCCGGTGCTGCCTTCCACTCTTTGTGAAACTGCGGTCTCCATCGTCATCCATCGCTCCCACGCCGCTCGCAGGCAGTTTCTGTCCATTAGCGTGGCAGCCAAGCACAACAGTAAACGACGGAGCCCGGCGCCGGGCAGGCCGACCTCCCCGCCCGCGGGGACGGCGGCTGCCGCTCGGGCGGCGGCTCCTCCGGAACGCACGGTGTTTCTCAAAGCGCTCCCGAGGGAGCCGCGGTGAGAGCCCCCGACAACACACATTCGGCGCACTGCACTATTGGGCTCGCCGCACATTTTGAAAAAAATATAAGGCGTTTATATGCGCCTTATGGTCGTGAAAATACGGTAGGGATGAAAACATATTTTTAAAACAAGACAGTCTGACTATTATTGCAACAAAGTTGAACATATTAGCATGAGAGTCAGAGACTCACCTTTGGAGGCGGCCTTTTCGGGCATATACAGACCTCCATTTCCACACTGTCACGCAGTAGTAGATGAATGGTAGAAAGTGAATGGTTGACTCGATAATCACTCCTGTGGCTTTATCATACTTTTTAGGCTTCATCATTTATAATGCTGAAGTGTACGAATTTATTTCAAATTTGGCACCAGCACTGAATGTCCTAAAGGCCTCTGTATATCTTTGCTCCTGTGATTCTCAAAATATAGTAATACTTTCCATGTAATACAATGTAAAATATGTAGTACAATGTTTACTGGTTGATGTCCACAAAGAAAAGATTTTTGATTTGATTTTAATAATTTGTATTTGATTTAAAGGCAAAATGACATTATCTAACCTGTCATCTAGTATGAAACTCAAGATAATCCCTGTGATCTTTGTCTCAGTGTTCATAGGTTTTTGTTTTTTTCTTTGGTTTTTAACACTTCGATATGGAGTGTCTCAGCAAGTATTTATTCAATGTAGTAACACCAACCTGGGCAATTGTAAACAGTTGACTCCGTCTGGCTTTAGTATAGGTCCATCGTTCTGCATTTCAAACACATTGCAGTTTCTGGCCATATACTGCCAGTCCAACCAGGGCTGCTCAATGTTGCTAGCATTTCCAGACTCTGTGAGATCCAGCTTCCGTCTCTGGATCAAAACTGATTCAGGTAAAGGACCTCCGAATTGAAGTATTACATAGAACACCTGAAGAAGAAAGGGATACATGTTAAGATGAATATTAACAGATTCAGAATATAAGTGCACTAAAATTTAAGAACATCTGGCATTGACATTTGTAAATATTGATTTTTTTAAACTAATTGGCTGTTTGACAGCCATTTGGATGATCACTTCGAGAGATAAAATTGAGTATCTTAGCAAATGTAACCAAAGCAAGGTAGCATTAGTAAGAATAACACTGAGCCAGACACACAAGTTTGACTGACATAGAAATTTGAAAAGGATTGTGCAATTAAAAGGATTTTATTCCTCCTAACAAATACAATAGGTAATGCTGTCAAGCGATTAAAGAAATTGAGGGATTCATTAATTAAGATCTGTAATTAATTAATCTAATTCATCTCTTTTTTAATCTATTTATTAATTAATATAATTTATCTTTTTAACAGACTTGAACAGATGCAGTCCTAGTTGTTTACATCCACTTGGCAAGAACATTTGCCAGCCTCACTGTCGCAGTCGTGCGCATGCGCGCGGGGCTCTCCTCCGGTCTAGTTTGGGGAAGAGCGTTGCTGTGGCAACATCGGTTCTGCTAACGTTAGCGGTGGCTGCGCTCACGACCGGGTGCTTTACGTTTATGTGGCTAAACTTGGGCTGCTTCGGTAGTAAGCAAAGTTCTTTCCACAAAAAACACATACCACTTTACCTTTATTAAAGGTGCCGTCGGGGCTTTTTAGAAATGTAAATTCCCCATTCACTGGACTGACAACTTTCACATGCTCCTCCATTTTCACCTCTCTTCTCCACTGCCAGCGTCTGCTAACCACGCCCACACACAGTGACAGCCAATCAGTGTCCACTTCAAGTTGTGACGTAGCCTTGTTTTCCACCCACAACTCAAGTATAAGAAGCCCACCGCACAAACACAGATTTCAAAATAAAGGCAATTTGCAAACAGAAAAAGTAAAGTTAGAGATTAAACCGTAGATTAAACGATTAAAAAACATAACGCGCTAAATTTGCCTATGATTAATTAATCGCAATTACCGCAATGCGTCACTGAGAAGCATCGCAGGTCCTTCCTCCCTGCTGCCGTTAGACTCCACAACCAGGCCTATGATAAACGGACAATGATAACAAGATGTGCACTATCTCCCGACCTCATACACATCCTACCTGCTTTTTTTTTTACACTGTTGTTTTTTCTTCTCATTCTGCACTACTTTTATTTTTATTCCACTGTATATACTGTTTTATATTTTGTAATTATATATTTCTTACTTTTTTTATCCTTCTTTCGCTGCATGTGTGTGTGTGTGTGTGTGTACTACTGCTGCACAAAGTGAATTTCTCCACTGAGGGATGAATAAAGGACTATCTAATCTAATCCAATCTAACGTCCTAATTTGACCCCTCTAACAATAGGGTTCAAGAAAAAAAAGCCTTTCTAAAAAAAAAAAGAAGTCCAAATATAGCCTTGTATTTGTCAAACCTATATTATTAGCCATATAAAACACAATATTTAATGTAGTTTTTTTTAAATCTCTAGATATATCCATCCTTATGGTAGAAAATGATGAGTGCTTGGGTTCACATGTCTAATAATATTTGCATTACCTGGTACTGTCCATTAGCCAAATTCACTATTATAGTGACTCCTTCATCCAGTTCTTGCGTTGTCATGATCTTAGATAGCCATGTGGTACCCATGTCCTGATCATTGATGTAACTGAGTGGATGAGCATTAATGTTCAGTCTTAAGACCCTGTCATTGGTGGTGTCCTCAACCGCATTGGGAATGCAGTACCTGTAAACGGGGATAATAGTGGTATCAGTATCTGAAAACTGGCAAACTAAACAACTATCACATTCACAAAAAATATTTCTTAAAAATTAAAAAGTATATAGGAAGTTGTGATGCAGTACCGCTCAACTAAAGGGTGTACTCTCGAGTGACTGGGAGGGCAGCGACACTCAGACTGGACATGGAGCTCAGGCAGGACTCCAGAGTACAATTCAACAATTTCTCTGTAAAAAACAAAGACAAAACACAGAATAGAATACAATACAGTGCAATCTTATGTCCAAATTGACAGCAACAGCTTTCAGCTCAACAAACATGGCTCCATTATGTAGAAGAATAATATTGAAAAAGAATATGGGCCAGATTGCATTATTGCTAGTTTCAAATTCAAAGTCCCAAAAACGTTTTTAATCCCCCAAGGGAAATTAATTGTTGCAGTAGTTTTCATGATTTAAGACTCTTCCGAGATTAATTGTAGAGTTGTATTGCTGTCTCCAGGAAAGATCTCCTGTAGCAGTCTGGGTTGCAGTGTATCTGAAGAAGACTGGAGGCAGGGCCACTGTGTCATGGACAACCCTGAGCACCTCTGCGTGGTGTGTGTTGTGTTGTGGAGGATGCTCAAGGTTGTCCATGATCTTCATTAGTTTATGAAGCATCCTCCTTCACACAATCAGCTCCAGACATTCCCCAGAACAGAGCCAGCCTTCTTTATCAGATTGTTTCGTTTCTTTAAGTCACTGGCTCTGATGCAGCTCCTCCAACAGATGATGGAAGATGTGATTGAAGCCTCCACAACAGATTTGCAGAATATATACATCTTGCTGCAAATGCTGAAGGACGTAAGCTTCTTCAAGAAGTAAAGTTTGTTCTGCCAGTTCTTATAAAACAGCATCATTGTTGAATCTCTATTCCATGCTGTTGTTCAGGTGAACCCTGAGGTATTTATACTCCTCCACTGCTCCAACTTCTTGTACCATGATGGAAAAACTACTTAACTCAATCCGGGCTCTCTTAAAATCAACAATCATCTCCTTTGTCTTGTTCACATTCACGGTGAGATGATTGCTCGTAGCCCCATACCAGAGAACAGTCCACCAGTTCTCTACCTGTGTCCTCTGGAATCTCTTACATAGTACTGCAGGCTGGACGGTGTTAAATGCACTGGAGAAATCGAAGAACATGATCCTCACAGTACTGCTTGCTTGCTTTGTTCAGATGATTGTTGGTTCATTGACGCATCTCTGACCCCACTACAATAAGCAAAAAACACTTTGTCCTGGAAGGTGCTTGTTTGGTTATTCAGGTGGGCCAATAAAAGTCTCTCCATGACTTTCATTATGTGGGATGTTAGGGCTACAGAGCTATAGTCATTAGGAGAAAATGATTGGTACGTGAACAAGGCAGGATGCCTTCCACATTGCTAGAACCTTATCCTGGCTAAGGCAAAGGTTGAACATGTGCTGCAGAATCCCACATAGCTGGTACAAACAGAGTTTCAGTTCTATGGGTCTGACGCCATCTGGATCTGCGGTTTTGTTCTTGTTCAGTTTCTTCACTTGGCTGCTATGGGCAGACAGGGAGACAATGATGGAGCAGCAGCAAGATCCATGACTGAGGTGGAAGATGAGACAGCTGAGGTGTGACAGGGAAGCTGTGGGTCCGGGAATGATGGGGGTGTGTTTGGGTGGGGGCAGGAGTGGAGGATGCTGAGCTTGTTTCTGAATTGAACGTGTTGAATAATGTATTCAGTTCATTGGTTCTGTCCAGACATGCATCTATCTGGTCCTCCTTCTGCTTGAAGTCTGTGATCTTCATCTGAAGAAGTTTTTTCTGCTGGAGCTTGTTCTCCAGCCTCCTCCTGTACACCTCCTTGCTGTCTCTAATCTTAACTTTCAGTTATTTTTGTACTGACCTCAATAATTCTGTCCTCCAACCTTTCAGGTCTCTGGTGAACCAGAATTCAGTGGGCTTACATGCACATCTAAATCAAGCTATTGGCAACAATCTAGCTAAGGATTAAACTGGAGTTACAGAGAAATCCAAGTATTCATGGATGAGAAGACAAACGATTATTGAGTGAGATGCGTTTGACTCCGCGATGTGGCGCCACTCGTGGTGTTAGGTTAGTTCTTTGTTGTTCAACTTCTTCTTCTCCTACTGTGTTGTTGATATTCTGGCTTTCACAGTGTCGTCACTTCCAGAAGGGGGAGTCCCGGGACAGTCACTAGCTCGGCTAAGCGTGGGTTGCATATACATGCCGGAATAACTCGAATTAGGACGCATTATCTGGTTCTAGCAGCTCAATCTCAAGAGCTTCATTTCGGTTTGACTACAGCCCAGCAAAGGTGTATAGACGGCTTTTAAAGAATTGATAACGGTTAGATTTAGGCAACAAATCAACGTTCTGTTAGTGCATGTAAACGGCCTGTTCTGGTGAGGAAGATATTGATATAATGAGCCACACATTCAGTCATCACATGGATGTAATTTCCACATGGCTCACAGAGTGAATCCCAGACTATAGCCTCAAAACACCACTGCAGTTTCTTTTGCTTCCTGTGACTACCTCCTCATACCTTTTTGGTCACAGGTTGCCTCGTGATGATGGCTTTGTAGGTGGAGGAGAGAAAGACCAGATTATCCCGACAGGATGCCGAGAGCAAATCATGCAGAGGAGCTGTATGGATGTTTAACATTTGTATAAAAAAGGTTTTTGTTTTCGCTGGTGGGATTGGACAAAAACGTTGGAAATGTGGCCGAAATGCGGTTGAAATCACCAGTGACGTCTTGGAATGTGCTCGGCCGTTGTGTCTGTAGCTTAACAATAGCAGAGCCGATGACGATCAAACCCAGGAACTGCACCAGCTGGTGGCGGGATGTAAACTGCCACTACGATAACACTGGTAAATTGTAGGACAGAAGCTCACATCTTCATAGTTCAATATTCAGGATGCAGAAACGATGTTTCACAGTAGCATGACTTGGATTACACCATCTGCTTTTGACAAACAATACAATTCCACCGTCCTTGCTTTTTCCGACCCTTTTCAAGTCTATCAGTGCGTCCGAAATGCCATACTAAAAAGTATATACTAAAAAGTATACTTAAGTTCGGCACACTTTGGAGTAAATATCAGTAGTGTGCATTAATTCGGACGTACTATTAAGAGCGCACATGTCACTTCCTGCCGTTGGGAGGAAGTGACGTGTCACAGCAGCAGTAGCAGCGCACCACTCTTTCCCGTTTATTCTGGCCGAAACAAGATGACATTATATAATATTATTATATACGAATATTATAATATTAATATTATATAATAATATTATTATACATAATATTATACTTATGACATATACGTATCACTTAGCAACCAAACGCTGCTTCATTGTATTGTGGGAAGTTTCTGCTCAGCTAGTGTCCATCAATCCACACTAATACATTTCTCCGGAATGAGTATGGATAGAGCATACTATTGAGTACGTTCTAATGTTTCGGACGCACTAAAAAATCTCACATACTCATTTTGCATACTCATTAGGGTTGGAAGTATGCAATTTCGGTTGCAGCCTATGTCTACCCGTATCATCTGAAGGCCAGGCAGAGAGATTCTGAAGTCCCGGATATTATGCACCTCCGTCCACATCAGTAAGGCACATAATACTGCATTGCTCAAACTCAAAATTTGTCCTATTCAGCACTGAAGCTCATCTTATTCGCATTCGTCATCTTATTTGCAAGAGACTGGTCATTACCAATGATCACATTTGGAAGCGCTGGGTTTAAACTTCCTCTCTGGCTTTCTGCTTTGTTCCTGTTTTACACAGTGATTTGGGGTTTTGGTCTTGATGTAATCTGGCTTCTTAATATCTTCATCAGCTGCTCCTGCTTGTAAACAACTTGTCCGTTGCCATGGTTGAACATCATAACAGGCCGTAATAAATGAAAAAGTATTAAAGTTTGACTTTTAAAGTTTTTGATCGCAATTGCTGTGCCCTCAAAAAAATTATCACATCAAGTACTAGATGTTTCCTGTCCTGCATGTTTGCTTCAACTTGGCACTTGTAAGATTTAACAGGAGTCTAAGTGATAACTTAAAAAGTAGGAGTTCTTTATCTCCGCCTATGCACTAATTTATCTGTTATTTACTTTTATTTAGACCCACAAACAGCACTGCTTCTAATTAAGGTCAATAGATTAATTGAATAGATCACAGAGATACAATCACGTCAGATTAATATATATATGACATGCTATGAAATTAATAGTAGGCTACTATGTCTGTACACATTTAAATATATACTGTGTGCACACACACTTGTCATACACATAAATATATATATATATATATATATATATATATATATATATATATATATATATATATATATATATATATATATACATACATACAGTATACATATACATATATACACATATACACATCTGCTTGTGTGTGTGTGTGTGTGTGTGTGTGTGTGTGTGTGTGTGTGTGTGTGTGTGTGTGTGTGTGTGTGTGTGTGTGTGTGTGTGTGTGTGTGTGTGTGTGTGTGTGTGTATACACTGTTTAAAGATTTCTGCTTTGAAACTTACAGTTCCCCTTCCTTGTTCTTACTAATCTTCTCTTAAACACTCATTTCCTTTAAGGTTCCTCTTTCATTCTCACGCAGTAGGTGCTTATTACAAGTCTGTCGTTCTATTTAACTCACCTGTTGGTCAAAGTGGCAGGATAAAATCTGAAGTCTTGCATCTGCCCAATGAACTGATTAGACCCTGGAGAGATGAAAGGAGTGTTGAAAAGACCATAAAGAAGGTATTAATGGGTTAGCACTGAAGGCAATGAATGAGAGGATTTCACAGTATTTAGTAGATTATCTTATCAGCTTTTTGATACCAGCCAAGTGAGGCAGCCAACATCTGACTATAATGGCCAAGTTCACAATACAAAGCCGAAAAGGATCTGCCACAGTCCTCATTTGTCTCCACAAGAGAGCAGCAAGGCTTCTGAAAGAAAAGTCATTGGCTTGGATGATGGAAGTGCAATAGAGGTTCCTTTTAAAGATTTAGTATTTGCTTCAAGTCCTGGCAAAAATATGAAATCACCACATTAGGAGAATGTTTGTTCAACAGTATTTTGTTGAAAGAAAAAAGGAAAAAAAAAAAGGTAATTAAATGTCTCAATATTCCAATGGGTACCAATAAATACGATATATTTAACAAAAGAACGTTCTGACTTTTTAAAACTTAATATTTAGCTTTTTTCAAATCAATAACAGGATTACTAAGTCATGATCTCCTTTTACTAGATTTCTGCTTAAAAACAACTGTGAAGGACAGGTTTTAATGATTATGTTGCTATACAAAATTAATACATATACATTTATAATCTATACATATACAAACACATGTACATACAGTATGCAATCAAAACAAGTGACATTGTAAAAAAAAAGACCCATCACCTCAGAGAAAGTACAGGAAAGCAGTATCGATTCACTTCTGTTAATTTCTGCATGTGCATTTGGTGTGTGTCTGGGGTGTGTAGGTATGACGTATATTATGTTTACAACAATTAATTGAATAAATAACAAATAATTGATCATATTAATTATGAAAAGAATTACTGAAATTTTAGCTGAAACACATTGTATAAATCCACATAAAGGTCACTGACAAACATATTCCTCCATTGATATATAGGGTAGCGCAGGAGGCAGCTTGCATTGCCTGCTGCAACGCCTACATGTAAGCAACAAAGAACACATAAATAGTGATAAGAGAAGCGAGGCCGTAAACAAAAATAGCAGCAACAAAACTACTGTAGGAATTAGGGTGAGGCACATAGAGGGAACGATTTAAAAAAATAGTCATCAAGAAATCCATGGCCGTAATGTGTGTTTTTTGTGTGCATGCAAGCATATACGTGAGCACTGGTATCTAGGTTTTTTTTTGGGGGGGGGGGGTTCGATTGTGTATAAATAACTTTTCATGATATGTTTATGAATAAACATAAATAAATGTGGGGAAAATATGAATATACAGTACACAATACTGCGCAAATGTGTTAGATACATTTGCTATTGTTGTTATTATGACATCACATTTTATTTTATAATTTATATATATATATATATATATATATATATATATATATATATAATTTATACGTGCGTGTGTATGCAACCATTTCACACTATACACTGTCACATTCAAGGCAACTCTTAACAAGCTTACGGTATTTATTCTCAAACAACCCAAACGTGTGGTATTCTGAACATGATGGCAAAATATCCAGACACACATTTGGAATACTGAAACACCAACACTGTTCCACAGATAGCTTCCTACTGTCTAACCAAGTTGAAGTTTGACTAAGTTTTACAGAATGGATAACGTCTCTAAGCATTGACAGAAGCCTTGCCATGTCTGGCTTTCTCTGTGAAATTGTGTGTCAGAGGATTTACCATGTGTGTTCCAAAAATGTACTTGAGAGAAAGGATGCGTGTGCATTTGGGTATCTGCACTCAAGAGAGGCTTTGGTGTGTCTGGCACAGCCACAGTATAAGTGTGTGTGTTTTGGGTAGAGTGTACAATACGGTATATGCATGTAAAACAGAGAGTGTGAAGGAGTGTTATGGTGTAAGAGTGCGTTTCATCAGTGTATGGTTGTGTGGCTCAGGATTTTTTTTAGAGTGTGGAAAAGGGATTATGCCTTCTTCTGAAAAGCACTCTCCCCATTGTTAATGGGATGATGAAAGGTAAGCTTTAATTCCTTCCACTTTTATAGGTCTCGCTTCTGTCTGTGTGTTTTAATTTCAATTGTCCACTTTTTTCCTATTTGTTTCTATAATGATAAAAAAAGATCATATAAGTAATCGATGAGTGTTTTGTTATTACGTCGTTATTTATCTCGGGGACCAGGAAACTTTAATATTCAACATATACCTAAGCTTAGAATTTTGACAAAAAAAAGCAAAGGGGTTTTTTTTCATGTGAATATATTAGTTTAATTTTCTTTTGAATTATTTGCTAACTTTGAAGAGACATCGTCTTGCTCTAACAATATTCCAATATGAGATGTTTTGTTGCATATTTTCAGTTTAAGAGAAGACAGCTGTCCATCTTTAGTGCTAACAAAGATGCAGTTTAAACTCATATAAAAGAAGTGACAGATTACTCGTATAACAATGAACACTGGATTCATTTTCTTTGGAATTATTACATAACTCTACTAACTATGTAACTCTTGGGGAAAACAGCCAAATAAGAACATTTGTCATTATACTATGCAAATACAAAATCAGTCAAACAATGACACATACCTTCTTTTAACCATGCCATCATTTATTTAACAAAAAGCCCCCTAAAAAAAAATTAATTAAAAAAAAATCCTGTGGGCAATACCAAGTACACCCATGATTCAATAGCTTGGAGATACACTTTTGGCAGCAATATATTTCATTTATCGTTTTTCTGTATGACTTTATCAGTCTCTTAAAATCACTGTGTAGAAATAATGGCCAGCACCTCTTAACAACATTGCTTCACCTCATTATAGTTTTAGGGCATTCTAATGCACAGTTATGTTAAAGGTCCTGCCACAGCAATTCAGTTGGGTTGAGGTCTGGACTTCGACTGAGCCAGTCCAAAACCTTCATCCTTTTATTTTTCTGTCTATTTTACAACCATTCCGATGCAGAACTGCCAGTGTGCCACAAAGCATTGTACTGTATAGACCACAGTCTAAGTGTAGTCGTTTAGCCCTGATTTAAGGTATCTTAAGCAAAGCACCTCCAGTTTCAGGGACTGAAGAGTATTTGGACAAGTAACAGGAAAGACGTTAAGTGGCCAGGTGTGGTCCATTCCCTCAATACTCTAAGTCAAGACAAATGAAGCAGATAAAAGCTGTGGAGTTGATAGCCAGCATCGAATTGTTCTAAAACCCACGATGATCATCAATGGATGTCAGGTATTGAATTGACATTTGGCAGCAGTTTGACTTCAGCTACCGATAGGAAGTCCAAGGAGATCTTAGTACAAGTGAAGGAGACCATTATTAGACTGAAAAACAACATAAATTCACAAGAGAGTTAGTAAAAACCCTAGACTACTTTGCAATTGGTAATATTATACAGTATTTCAACCCTCTTATTTAGGGTATAATAATATTAAACTCTCATAGACCTATTAATGTGTTATTTAGCAGTGCTTTCCTGTATTTATTGAGGATAAAGAACTGCAAAAGGTAAAATGGAACCTTAGTTGTGGGAGGTGTTGTTCCTAGGTTGTCCTCCTGTTTACCCAAAACGCAATTTGGAAATGAATGGCTTTGCTCCGTGAGATCGCTGTTCTTGTTAATTGTTATACTTTTCAGGTCAGTACACAGTGAAACAGCCCATGAATAACATTAGAAGATTAACTGTACTTATTGTTTCATCATGTATTGATGTGTTATGATGTTGACTTTTCTTCTAATATTTGCAAGTTTAAGCGGCCAAGATTTACTTTATCAGTTAAGTTACCTGCCTCTGGGAAGTCACTTTTACGTAGCTGACAATATTTAATTTCAATATTTAAGTAATGTTAATGTATTTTGAAAAAGCATAACTATATAAGTTATGTTGTTAGTTGAGTCCATGAATTAAACAGCTAAATTTAATAAAGCTTAAGAACAGTTGAGTAATCCTGGTACTGCACTACAACTTAGTAGTAATGTAGGAAAACCAGTGACTTAAAAGAGTTATGTACAGTAGTTATTGGTCACTTACGGAAGATATGATTTATGGAAATGTAATATTGCACTTTATTTGAACACTATAATAATATTTTTGGTGAACAAGTTGCCTGATTTCAACCCAACAGAGCATACTTTTCAACTGCTGCGGAACAAAACTGAAGGTGAGCAGCAACTGAGCAGGTCTGGCAAAGCAATTCCAGAGGAAACACAGAATTTGGTGATGTACATGGACCCCAACCTTCCGTCACTGACAGCAAAGGATTTACATCAAAGCTTTAAAAATGATGGTAACATTTTGCAAATATGTCGAAATACTTTTGACCCTATTAAAATGAAGGTAATTTGCTTAAAATAGCTATAATTCCTAAATGGCAAATGAAGTGGCAAAATGAGATGGCCACAAAAACTTGATTATTTAATATTTTAATCTATCTTGTGGTGGTGTAACAAAGGAAAATCATAAAATAACTCTTGCCACTGTTCAACTACTTTAATGACCTGACTGCTGTTCTACTGTAGATATGCTGATTGCTGGGTTAACTTCTTTTTTCCTTCAAAGCACATGCTTTTATTTCCAGAAAGATGCCTTAAAACGATTAGATAAAATACATTTTATCATCATGTCAATGGAAACCTCTCATTCTGGAGACCCCGCTTTAGATCTACATTTACACTTTACATTTACAGTACTGCTACATGTCACATCTATACTCCGATTCCTTGTTGTTAAGTTGATTGCTCATTACTCCCAATGCTATATACTGTCATTGGCTGGTTGTATGTCTTGTGAATGCCTTACAATGGCTGGTGTATTTTCCTTTTGTAACAATGCAGCTGGCGGCGTGCGGCACGGTCACCCATAGCAGTCCTTCATATAGTACACCCCACAGTGTTGATATGTCCCTCAATATCTACATCTATCGATGAGGAGTGATGAGATTGGGCTATAATAATGATTGGAATGCGACTTCTTTGACTGAAATGAGCTGAATAAGGAGCTAAATTAGACAGGCACCGAAGGCAATGCTTTGCATTAACATACGCCCCACTAGGAATGGGCGATATTTTACCGTTCATGATAAACCGTCAAAAAAATTCCCCACGGTAAGAATTTGTCATGTCGCGGTAAAAACGATAAATTCCCGTTGATGACGTTTTTGTGTAAAGCTGATTTATGGTTCTGTGTTAAATCCACGCACAACGTACGTGAAGGAAGGAAGGAAGGAAGGAAGGAAGGAAGGAAGGAAGGAAGGAAGGAAGGAAGGAAGGAAGGAAGGAAGGAAGGAAGGAAGGAAGGAAGGAAGGAAGGAAGGAAGGATGGAAAGGGGAGAAGGAAGGGAGAAAACAAGGAAAGGAGGAAGGAAGGGAGGAAGGAAGGAAGGAAGGAAGGAAGGAAGGAAGGAAGGAAGGAAGGAAGGAAGGAAGGAAGGAAGGAAGGAAGGAAGGAAGGAAGGAAGGAAGGAAGGAAGGAAGGAAGGAAAGAAGGAAGGAAGGAAGGGGGGAAAGAAGGAAGGAAGGAAGGAAGGAAGGAAGGAAGGAAGGAAGGAAGGAAGGAAGGAAGGAAGGAAGGAAGGAAGGAAGGAAGGAAGGAAGGAAGGGAGAAAAGAGGAAGGGAAGAAGGAAGGAGAGAGCAGGAGGAAAGAAGGAAGGAAGGGAAAAGGAAGGAAGGAAGGAAATGAGCCTGAAAGAAAGAAAGAAAGAAAGAAAGAAAGAAAGAAAGAAAGAAAGAAAGAAAGAAAGAAAGAAAGAAAGAAAGAAAGAAAGAAAGAAAGAAAGAAAGAAAGAAAGAAAGAAAGAAAGAAAGATAATTGATACGTTGATACGTTTTTGTGTAACAAAAATGGCGGATCTGAGAGCGAGATAGATTTATAGTTACAAAGGTGGAGTTCAATTGGTATTTTTTTTTTATCGTCATTTTTATCGTTATCGGGATAAATGCCAGAAATTATCGTGATCAATTTTTTTTGTCCATACCGCCCATCCCTACTCCCCACTGCACAGTTTGTTCCCATTACATCCTCTACGACAGGGCTGGGACCTCAAGGGTCAGTGTCCTGCATGTTTTGGATGTTTGTTTGCATCAACACAACTGATCCAAATGAATGGTCATCATCGGCTTGTCCTCAAGGTTTGCTCAAGTCTGTTAAAGACAGCCATTTGTATTAGGGTGTAATGAAGCAGGGAGACATCTAAAACATGCAGGACACCGGCCCTTGAGGACCAAGACTACCCACCCCTGCTCTAAATCATTTGTGTATTTAAGGTGCTCATCTCTGCCTTGACAACCAATGAACAAGTGCCAAGGTTGCTGGTGACTCAAAAAGTCCCACCACCACCCACAAAGCAGTTCAGTGGTTTCTGCCTCGACACTACGTTCTTCTAACTATAATATTATGGCTGTGCATTGACAGTTATTCTCTTGACAACTTCTTGTCCTATTCATAATTTTTAGCTAGTTTCCAAAACAGGCTTCCTTGTCAGTCGATATATCTGATTAGCTTTTGCATAATCAATCCTATTGAAATTCTCAGCACAGGGGCTGGGTACAACAACCATTTTCTCTCTCACAAACACAAACGCACACCTGCATACACACTCTCAGTGCCCCAAGCCAATCAGTTGCATTGATCAAACCCTCTGATGTGATCTTCAGCTGATCAGATGCTACCTGTTCTGAACTAGGGATCAATGGTTGATAAACGAGAATAAAAACACTCGTTTATCACTCTCGATATGAACAGACATATTTTTTTCTCAATTTCTCTGCTATTGACTCTGAAACGGCTTGCAGGCACCACAAATCAATCACAGTTGTGAAGCTGAAACAGGATAATAGTTGGAAGCAAAATAAAGGTGAAGTAGTCATTGACAGCATATTAAAGACAGTCATGATAAACCCTAAAGACATTTTTCTACTCCCAGAGACGATTTTGTCTGTAAAAATATCATTTCAGGCTTTAATTGTTTTTAAATGCTGTTAACTCATTACTAATGATTGCTATTGAGAGTAACCTACATTTCATCTTAATATATTATTACATACATTAAAGTACAGATACAGGAAGTATAGTGCACTACTGAAGACCTGAAATGACTCCACAAATACAGCTTTCAACTTTTTTAATTAAAACCTATGAGACTTACACACCTAAGAGATTAAAGAAAGACTAACTCTTACCATTAGAGCTAAGGCCCACCCACATGGCACTGTCCTCGCTGATATCAGAGATTGCGCTGGTCAGAAGTTTGGTGTCAAATGGTGTTCCGTCTTCCTCGAGTCCATCAAGAAAAAGACTTGCCCGTCGGTCATGGATCTGGGAATACAACAGCGATTGAGATTTATGCCTCTGATGACCACACATACCGCACTTTGGGGAACATGTGGCGTTTCAGAACAAGCAAATAAAAAGAATAAAACTATGACAACTAAACTATGTCAGCTTCAGTAAGAAAAGGAGTAAATGAGTGCTGATTTTTTTTCAAACTACTTTCAGCGTGGTGTTCCATTTGATTGTGTTGATAAGAACAACTATCATTGTTTATTATTACCTGTATTAAAGCTATACAAAACTTTATGGTACAAATATGGAGGGATGCCTGAATAAATTACAAAAAACAACATTTGATACCATTCAGGAAATGGCTAAAGGGGAAAATGCAGGTGCAAAGACCTCACTGGAACACATAACTTCTTGGAGAAAGTGTCACTTGCTCTGCGTGTTCATGTAAGCATCGTTTTTGTAAAAGTGTATGCCCACTCCAGGGCTACATATCTGTGCATGTGTATTACCACACATGTGTGAATTATACATTCGGCTAATCTTCCAGTTCATTTCCCCAGTAGCAGAAAGGGCCTCAGGCTAAACTGCCTCCACTGCAAATTAGCTTTCTGTTTGACCAGAAATCTCCTCTCTACTCCCCTCTCCTTTCCTGATCTGCACCATGAATATTAAAAACTGCATGGCTGACAATACCGTCAAAGCAAGAGCAGTTCCTTTTCACATCAAACCCAGAAATGATAGTTCCATTTGAGGGACACCCCCACCTCGCCCAAACTTCTCTGCCAAAAAGAAGAAAATTTGAATGTGCCCTGTCCCACCTTCTTCCATCACTGCACTCTCCATATCACGTTTGGAAAACATACCTTGGAACCACTGATACAGTAAATGTTACTCATTCTGTTTTACTTGAATCCCCTCGTTTGTTCCATTATCCTCATCTGTGTTTTGCCTCACTTTGTCATTTTTCCTCTTCATGAGGTCATTCACTTGCTTCATCTTTCCGAGTTTCTGTCTCCTATTTAAATTTTTCTACCATCTATTTGTCATTATCATTTTCACTTTCTTTTGTCCATCAGCCGATGACATCCTCTACTCATCCCCCTTCTTGTCGTTCTTCCCCATGTTTATCTTGCCCTGTCACTCTCACTTGTTTTCAGCTCTTTAGGAGAGTTGAAAGGTGTGAGGAGGGAAATAAGTCCAAGTCAAAAAAAACGCCTTTAGGGGATGAAGGCAGGCCCAGACAAGTGTCTGCCTCTCAGAGGATAGTTAAGACGCCCAGGCAGACACTTTCATGATGGATGATTGAAGACTGGCAAGCGCATGAGAGCAAAAGAGTGCAGGACTGAATAAAAAAAAGGAAAAAGAGAAAGGAGGGAGAAAAAGAAAAGTCAAAGCACAGAGAGAGAGCTAGACGGAGGACCCTCCTTAGGAATCTCCGAGCCAGAGTTGTGTGGCTCTTGGGGAGATGTGAGGGAGTTGTCAGGTCTGATGTAAATGAATCCTGAAGTGCTTCATCTTTCTTAGCTGCCACACGTCCTTTTGAAAGACAGCCAACTCCTCTTTGTTAACTGGAAAATCCTGTCCTCCAATTTTTTCTTTTAATTTGTATTTTTTCTACCTCCTTCTTGCTATCGTTGTGTAATTTAGCCAAAGTAACTTTAGGGTTAGATAATCCTTTAGTGTCAATACCTAGTCTCATACAGACCAAATTCAAAGGAAAGAACTATAGATCAAACATCGCCCCATGATCTTTCTTTTACACAAAGGACATGTCAGCTTGTGAGAACTTCTTTTTAAAAAAGCACCATAAAGTACTACTTCTCCAAGCAAGTCCAGAAATACACAGCGAAACACAACCCAGCTTAAGAATAATCATCAATCACTAGATAGCTCAATTGGTCGAGCAACGCCCCACATTCAAAAGCTCCGGTCCTTCAGATTCGGAACCCAGTGTGTGGCGCTCTGCTGAGTGTCTTTCTCCCACTGTCTCTTCTGCCTTCTTTGGATAATGCAGGCTACTAGTGCTAGAATAATAATTACCCAAAACATAAGTATACTGCAAGGATACGTTTTCATACCATTCTACCCAGTCCTGCAACTACCAGCAACACAGTATACAGAAAAGCATCGTCATTTAGGAAAAGAGGGAGAAAAAAAGAGGCATTTCAGCTATGGAAAAAGCTAAGGTTGCTGGGACCTTCTACCCTGCACGCCACATCCTTCTTTTTTCATGCACTCACAAACTTACGAAATAAAAAAATATATCTTGGCAAAAAAATATTCCTGAATAAGGCTTAACTCATGTAAAAACTAAAAATAGACAGTAAACTGATCAGTGTAATATTGCAATCACTTTTGTCATCATGAGGTATAAGAAATCCAACAGAAATGGTGAGTATCAAGCAAAATAACCACATTTAATTTCAGAATCAAGCTTGAATTTCTTTCTTTTACAGTGAACACATTAAATAGAGTTCCTTATTTAAAAAAATAAATATCCTTCAACTTTGTTACTTAAAAGTTGTTTTTTCTTTTGTTTTTATGTTCTTAGGGAGTTTCAAGCACCCTGTTTCTGTGCAAAATTCACCCACTGGCAATAGTACCACATAAGCCTCTCTAAAAGCCCAGAGAAGCCTTGAGTGGAAAGCTTTTAGTGATCTGTAGACTGGCATTTTGACTAAAGCTCTTCTCGATTTTCACACTCCTGCCAAGCCATGGCTCAGTACACAGTGTGGACAAGTCTTTCTTCCAAGCCCACTTTGTAGCTGTAGGCTACAGAAGTAAGAGGTGGCAAATGAAACAGGATGACTGTCTCAAGACTGTTGCTACAGGTATGCAAATTTAAGGCAAGATAATTGTTTGTTGTTATATTGAAAAATGGCTGTGTAAGGCTTCCAGTTCAAAAAAGCCAGTTAGAAAATCTTACATACATCCTATGTTAAACCTTTTCATTATATAAAAGTGGCATATTGTCAGAATACCCACTTCTTTTATATTTTCTTTCACATTGTTATACATGGGACTCAGCACAGACAGGCAGATAACCAACTAAGAACATGGATGGTGATAGTGAGGAGTTGGGTGTCTGTCGGCGATGCTTTCTGATCACTGGGGGTATTTAGAGTGACATTAAAGTAACATGACAACACTAAGGACAAAACAGACTGTTTTAATGTCATGATTTACAGGTCCTGTAAGAACTGATGGGTGAATTTACTGATTTGAATGTAATATTATGCAAAATAAATGTATTAATCTAATAATACACAAAATGCAGGCCTGTCTTCATTTTCTGATAAGATAAAAAAAAATTTAATTTTCCCAGATTAAAGTTTTATGATTTTACAACAATCTCCCTCACATCACCACCGATGATGTCATCCACTCTACCAAAATCTCAACTTTAAATTCTGAAACAAATCTCTCTCATTCACACTTTCCACTCAACACCCATAAATTATATATCAATACAAAGACATTTTCATTGGTTTTCACGTGATATGACCTGTGTGGGCCTTTTACATTTTTTTCAAATAAACCTAGAGCTCAGAGTGCACCCATATTCTGTCTATGATTTTTAACGGGAGAGCAAGACAGATCATCTGTTCAGCACAGATGATCTAAACTCTTTTTAGCTCGCTCTAAATCCCAAATTAGAACCCCCACAGTCATAAAACGTACATCATTGTGTTCAGGAGAGACCTCCGCCTCTCACAGTGAAAGAAATTTTTAATACCTTTTACCGAAAATACGGCCAGTTGTTCGGAGACATAGGCTACGTTGGGCCTTGAGGGTGCCTGTGGCGTACAGGAGGCCCCTGGGGGCCAAAAATGTAAAAAATTCCGTCCAATTGGGTTAAACACACCTGTGTTGTCAGATTAGTTGTCATTAAGGTTGTCCAATTAAGCCATAAATCAGGTCAAACACTCTAATGGTGGGGCCCTGAGGTTAACAATGTGGTCAGCTGGGCCCTTGGGGCCAAAAATGTAAAAGTTGTCCAATACATATAAGTTGGGTCACACACTCCAATGTGGCCTTTGAGGCTCACTGCTAAAATATAAAAGTTGTGCAATTGGCCCATAACTTTGGTCGGCCACTCCAATGGAGGCCCTTAGACTTTTTCTTCCATAATGTGAGTTTTTGAATGTCTGAGCTGCATTTTACCACATTCACATTTTTACCTGATTTCAGCTTTTTCTTTAATTTGCAGTAGAATTTACTTTAAGAAATTAAGTTATTTCAAGTTAATTTAAGATATTTTTCACCTTCTTCATTCATTCCAACAATTTTATTTAAGATCAACACTAATCAAGCTATCAATGATTCCTTTTATGTCGTTCAGCCACTTGCTAAATTCTGCTAAATTTGATCATTCTGCTAGGCAGGGGTGTCGGACTCCACTCCTCGAGGGCCGGTGTCCCTGCAGGTTTTAGATGTTTCCCTGCTTCATTGCACCATGATACAAGTGACTGTGTCATCAACAGAACTATCCAGACTTTGATGACAAACTGGTGATGATGATTAATTAGAATCAGGTTTGTTAAAGCAGTGAAACATCTAAAACATGCAGGACACCGGCCCTTCTGGGATTCACTTTGACACCTGTGTGCTAGAGCTTTGCCTAAAGTCTTCAACTCATCCTCCCCTCTTCAATCGAGTTCCTTTCTTCAGCTGCTCTTCAGATTAATTTCTCTTCTGCTCATCTTCTTTTTTTAAACTGATCCTGCTGCCTTGAAGTTATTCTTCTTCTCTTCAGCTTATCTTCCTGTCTTCAGGTCTTACTCTGCTCTTTGGCTGATTTTATTCTTTTGGAGATAAACTTTTTATCTTTAGCTCATCTTCCTGGCTTCAGCTGATCTTACTCTTTTGACATCATCTTCACTTCTGCTCATCTTGCTGTATTAAGGCCATGTTTTTTTCTTCAGCAAATATTCCCCTTTCAATGCCTCCTTTTGTTTTCAACTCCTCTTTCTCTTCTTTCCTCATCTTAAAAGGAGCATGAGGCAGGATTGAGGGAGGATTTATGAAAAAAATTAGTATACGTTTTAATTTTTCTAGTAATAATGTCAGATGAAGCGTTCCAAACCATCCCGTGCCGGCTTCGCTGCTGGCTGCAGTACCCCCGACGGCCGCCGTGGCGAAGGTGGCGCTAATGAGTCTCATTTCTTAAAGGAGCCTCATGCTCCTTTAAGTTTTCAAATGTCTGAGGTATGTTTTACCATTTAATTAAATTGTTTACCCGTTTTGAGCATTTTCTTTGATTTTCAGCAGTTCAGGTGTTTTTTTCAACCAGGTTCAGCTCTCATTCAGCAACTCAGCTTTCAACCCTACATTTCAAAATAATTGTAGCTTTTTCTAGTTATCATTTGTGGAACTCCAAAAGTTGTTTCATTTACCTCAATCTCTTTCTCTCCAATAATTGTATTAATTATTGCATTAAAAATGTATGTTGTGCAGGGATATGTATATGTATACTGAATATCTAAGCAGACAGACAATCAATTTTATGCAAAATAAAAGATACAGACAGAGATGAAAATAACTACATACAGTACATGTCATTAACCCAACATAAATATTCACATGTGCATCAGTGTTTTTCCTGTGTCATATGAAATTCCAATTCACCTGTCCGTCGTTTTCTAGCTCCCTCTTATCAGGTGCTCTCCCCTTGTCATTATTTTAATCTTTCATATCTGTTTTCATTTTCACCCTTTTTAAAAATAATTTTTCAATCAATTTGCATTTAATAATGATTTACCACTCATTAAAAGGGTGTTGTTTTAATATATATTTAAACCCTTTGTGTGCAAAGAAAGTTGAAGTTAGCTTAAAAGGAGTATAAAGTGTTACATTTATATTAATTTATAGACCTTGCTCCATGACAGATGGGACTGTTAACAGGACAGTGGAGGTGTGTGGGATTGGATGAAGGGATGGATGGATGTTAAAAAAGTATTGTGATTACATTAAAAAATGAACAATCCCAAAGATTTGTTAAGGAAAAGTAAGACAAATGGAAGCATAAAGTGATGCAGGACAGAAAATTTAGTAAGAGCTGAAATTTTATAACGATGATGTTGCAGGATTTTTTTTTTCTTTACATCATTAAAAAGGAGGAATACAGTAAGGACACGTTCAGTAAATTGAGTACAAATAAAATATGTTATGCGTGAAAGAGGAGGTGAAGTTCAGATAAATCTTCCCTAAGTATTAAAACTGTTATAAAAGAGATCACCCCTTTGTCTATAAGGTTCAGACATATATTAGAAAATACAGTATAACCTCCCATCTTTATTGTACACTATGGCCATCATTACTCTGCTATCTTTCCAAAATAATAAATAAATCAATAATAACAATATTGACGACTACTACTATTACCACAATAATAACTGTTCAAGACATTTGAAGGCTCAATTTGATTTTTTTTTTTTCAGTGGAATGGTCTTGAGTCATTACCAACTAAATATAATAATCAATTTCCATTTCTTGTTCACAATTAAGCACTGGACTGGTGTGTTCAGACTTGGCCTTCAGTCCCTTTCAGACATGGATCGTTTCCATTTATCTGATGGCAAGAGCATGCTATCTTTATATCTAATTGAGCACACTTTTAATATTTGAATGAGCCCCTGGTCAATTTACCATAAAACTGGGATGGTGTTCTAATATGTCAGAACTAGTACCATTTGTACATTTCTTTCAGAATGGAATCAGTCAGATTTACATGAACTAACATGAACTATGTCGATATAATCTGACACCATCTGTTTCACATGTAAAATCATGATAGAGCCCCACCTCCATCTTTCCCGCTATGCATTTTTCACTATGCATTTTTCAGAAACAGTATAAGCTGCAAACCTTTTTTCTTCATTGTAGCAAACTTAGCTAAACTGTTGGCTTATCAAACCACTGATGTTGTCAAAGGTGATTTGATAAGGCAATGTTGAATTTGTAATATCAGTCAGGTTGGTATATGTTGGTATATGTGTACTCTTTATTGGTGTTATTTCAGATGCCATTTCAAATTAGATACATTTAATAGTTTCTGTATAACTTTAAATGGCACCTTACTTAAACATCTATGAATAAGTACAAAAAAATGTATACTGTACAAAACATATCCACACATGTGCTTACACATAATTGTAAACAGAATATACACAAATAACATCTATTTCTGACTTCTGGTGTCTGTAAACAAAAATAAAAGCATGGCTTTATTAGGAGGTTTGTAGCTTTATGGCTAAGGTGCGTTGTACAGAGAGGTTCAGGCTAAGTGTTACAGAACACGTTTGAGTCCCAGCCTGTGACCCTTGCGTGCCTGTCACTCAATGTGTCTCTGTCTGCTTTATTGTCTCTTCACTTTCAAAAGAATGTGTCTAGAACCAAAAGCCTTAAAAATGACTTTCTTAGGAATGTTTTAAATTAAAAATATACTATACGCATAAGGGTAGAAGTAGCAGAAGAGAAGCAAACGTGTTAACTGCTGACACAATACTTTGTGTTCTACAGTACTATTATAGATATTGGTATTCATATACTGTTTATTGCCATTCAGAATAAAAACTACAGTTCAGTGGTTATTTTTGGCATGTATTGCACAACTTCATTTATCACATGAGTTACTTTACTAAGGAATCCTACTTCATGTGAGTAAATGCATATATGAGCCTGTTTCCAAATTTATCACTCTTACTATTTTCTCTACAAACCTTCGGTGCAACACTTCAATATTTTGTTTGCCATTGCCCAAGTGCAGTAAACAAAGACACTCCCCCACCAAAAAAAGGAAAAAAAACTATTGTTATCTACCACATTCAAGCCTTTTCCATAATTCTCTCTGTCACTCACTCTCCCACTCATTTTCTCACTCACTCACTCTCTCTCTCTCACACACACACACACACACACACACACACACACACACACACACACACACACACACACACACACACAAGACAATGCCTTGACAGAAAGTCAGTACAGATGAAGTTAAAGAAAATGTTTTATTCCTCCAAGTAGACCAGCGGGTTTAAAAAAAAACATAGAGCACTTGTCAGACTAGCGTTGCATTCATGGAAATTATTGGGCATGTGCCTTGCCTTTGTAGACTGGGTCTGCTTTCCACGGATGCCATCAGATTCCAACAAGTTTGTATCAAGTTTAGAGGCTAGCTGCACACCTCAAAATCTATGCCATGTTTTTTAAGGCCTCATGCTGCCCTGCTTGTTAAGGTTGTTTCTGTAGGGGATGTCTGTTGTCATTTGGGTGTCTGAAAGGTCTAGAAAACTGTTTAGAAAAGTAGGAAATGCCAAATTATGATCCATATGAATGCCAGGATGTATGTTTTCCCAGCAGAAGATTGCATTATAAAAAAGATGAGGTCCATAATTACTTACTCTACTTGTTTACAGCTTGTTTGCAAGAAATAAACCTCAAGAGGTAAAACAAGCTGCTGAAACATTTAAGATAGTCATATTTTCCACATACAAACCACAATGAATTAAATCAAAAACTGCATTTTAACACCGTGTCACCAGCTTGCCACTTCAGCATCTTGGAGCACATTGTCAAGGTTCCTTTTATCTTCCTTTCTTTGCTGTTATTTACACTCCAAGCATTTCTCACCCTCAGTAGTCATCTTCCCCCCCTCTTTACATGCCCTCACCCACTGTGAACTATAACCACTTATGATATACAGCCAATATTCTCTCTATCATATTAGTGCAACTGCAGTGTGTAAAGGAAAAGATAGGGAGTGGAAGAAGAGAAACAAGGAGGGAGAGAGAGACAGACTATAGGGAAGAGACATTTGTTCTACTCATCTCAGTGCTAAAAGATACAATTACCTCTCACAGCATATTATCCATGTTTTATACTAGCCCAGGGGCCCATGCCTTTGCCTTGCTGCGCTCACCCCATGTAAGGCCCATATTTTAACACTAGCTATGACAGTTTATTTAAGAAAAGAAAATTGTCCCCAGGGAGATGGAGAGGGAGAGAGGGATAGCTAGCGTGAGGAAAATGAGAGGGAAAGAAGGAAGGGCAAAGAAAGGTGGTTGAGGAAGACAGTGAAAAGGGGGAGAGAGTGAGAGATAGATGAGGCAGCAAGAGAACGTGAAGGAAAGGAAAATAATATTCTAGAAAAAAACAGCTGAGAAAAAAAGATAGAATAGAAAAAGGAGGACGTAGGAACACATATAAAGTGACAATACAACCCTATAATAAAGGCCATAAGTCTACATGGCTTTTTTCCTCCTTTACTTATGAAAGACAAGTGAGGTAACTTAACAAAAAAACAAAAAGACGACATTTATGAGAGCACACACGAAAGGATGAGCATGTATGCTCTTACGATAAAGTAGGGGCAGAGAGAAAAAGACAAGGCCTGAATGCATCAGGCAGATGTCTACTACCTGACTGTTCCTGTTTGAGTATTGGACGTCAGATGACGTTGCCTGACGATGTCATCTGACATTCAGACGTCATCATGACATCCAGAAAACTGGTACCAGGCTGATACCGGTGAAACATGTGATGGTCTTTTAGGTTATTTTAGGTTAATTTTAGGTTAACAATGCTGTGACGTGACAGAAATTAGGCAACTTTTAATAAAAACACAAAATAGGTGAAAATCATCCCATCTGAATGAAAAGCAGTATCATGAAAAAACATTTGAAGGAGCAGCTACTTTTGCTCAAAACCATGACTAATGTACAATGTGCCAAGCACAATCTCCTTTAGCATGGAGTTGTTAGTAACATAAAATATGCCTTTTGGTGGTTTCTTTATTATGCAAAGCAGCCTGAAGCAGAGAGGTTGCTTGCTCCACATACAGTATATGATTTGCCCTCCTTTCTCAAAGCGCCACTTAAAATAAAACCTCCTAACCCTTACAAAGTTAGTGCCTTGCTCTCATTGTTGAACTGAACCATCCTGCACGCTGGCATGGTGTAAATGTAATTAATAAATGAATGTGAAGCTAAAACACACATGCACAAACCTTTCCCTTCCTCCTTCTCACTATGTAATTGATGCCAGTTTTGTGCCCTTTTGCCTCTGGAACCAGCAGGCAGAGGGCTACCATAGAGGGATCCACTTCACCCCTACATGACAACCTTGCCTCACCTTCACACACATGCACTTAAGCATAAATGTGCTCACATATCTACACTGAAAATAGTCAGGAGTAAAACAGATTTATAGAAAATTAAGTAAAATGTTTTGTTATAGTAACATAAACCACCAGGCGATCATAAAAAATAATAATTACTGATAAAAAATATTTAAATGACAATAAAAAAAATGAACAAATAAAAAAATTAAACTAGGTCTGCTCGAAGTTGGGAAAAATGAGAATCATGATTGTTTTGCTTAGAATTGAGATTGCAATTCTCAAATTTTTTCACAAATTGAAATGTTGATTGTACTGTCACAATAATAACAGTTCTATCGTTAATACTTTATCCGGTGTATAGTGAAGTGCCATTGAATAATTATCAATAATGTAATAATAATTACATTAATTAGAATGATATATTAATAATTTCCTGTTTGAAATGAATTTCTGCTTGCAGTTCATTTGCCTGACAGGGAGGGAACATCTCTGAATGAAGCTAGCGGCTGCTGCGTGACCTAAAAGCTGCCTTGAGAGCGCTATGGTACAGGGGAGTGGCCCACGGCAGCACCTGCTGCTTGCTGAGAAATGAGTGGAAACGATACATGCTTTTACATTAGTCTCCAATTAGACCTGAAAAAGTGGCTAGATTTGTCAGTAGAGAGGTGTAAAAAAACTAGCATTAAAGTCCCTAAGTTGACAAAACTGATGTAGTGCTGGATGGCCACGGTGTAAACATGACCATCTTGTTTCTATATTGTTGCTATAAGCAGTATTTTCTGAGAACCCTGATCTGTGCAAGTGGACATAATATATCAATGAACTGTCTTGTTCATAGTGAGAGAGGAAAGAATGTTTGTGCATGAAAGTGTTAAAAATCCATGCAGACATATTGGGTCATAATTTGACTGGTGTGACTGGATCTTCCTCTCACTGCTTCTTACATTAATGCTGATTTGCTTAGAAATGAACAGTGGACCCCTCTGAAAATTCCCCAACTTTATCCCACCTGTCATCAATTAAGCAGCAGAGTTAACACTGACATAGTCACACACCCATCACAGGCCTCTTTTAAATCATTATAATGATATATCACCTAAAAGTAAGAACTGCAAGTTCAAATATACAGCACTTTGCTTGGATACATCACCACCTTTCTGACTCTATTTAATTGTATATTGCTTTTACCAAACCAACCACAGGGCTGTAAGCTGTAAGGCAAGGCAAGTTTATTTATATAACATATTTCAGCAACAACGCAATCCTAGCCTTGCTGCTGTGGCATGTGGATACAGTACATGCCCCACTGGCTTCAAGAAAACTGGCCAAGCCTGCTCTCTTATTGCACTGGAAACAGTAAGCAAGACATTGCACCAGATGAAACATTTGACCCCAGCCAAGATGTATAAAAATGGGTGTCATACACTAAGACAGCCAGGTGGTTGGTTGTTAAACTCACAGGCCATTTTTGAAACTTTGTCGTACCATACAACGGTCGTTGTGTGTACGTAGAACAACACTAAAAGCAAAGTCATTTGACACTTTCTCATCTTTTCAGAGGGAAATTTACATTGAAACTTGAAATAATATTGTGCAGGTTATAATCAGTATGGGAGTATCCATCCATCCATCCATCCATCCATCCATCTTCTATTCCCGTTTTATCCTTTGCAGGGTTGCGGGAATATGGGAGTAAACAAGTAGTATTACAACGGATTGAATAAAAGAAAGAAATCAATGACATTTAGTGCGGAATAAGGGGATTCAAGTCAGAGTTAGGAGTTCCTCATAAGATCCTATTCAAACTTGGAACATTGCATTTTGTTTCTTCATTTGTTTTAGGTAGGGCTGCAACTAACAAGGGCTGCCATTGTAGTCAACTAATTGGTTGATTATTTTCTTCTCAACTTACCAGTTGGTTATTTCTGTCACCACTGACTGATAGAAATGATAACTGTTTGTTACATGTCTCACAGGCAACTCGCCAGTAGCACAATGACCATGGAAGATACAGTGTCACACACACTGCTGTAAAGCTGCAAAACATCCACTATCTGACAACGCTACTTGTCAGTCATTGTAGCAGCCAATGCAAGCTATACTGCCCCTTGCACTTCCTGTTATGCCAGGGTATTTCTGCAGTGCCAGGGTTTCCCTCCGTATTATACAGTCTATGGGTTCACCTACCTGATGAATGTGGCTGACAGCGCCCTGACTTTGTGGCTTTTGACTTTAAGAACAATTGAAAAAGATAACCTTATCCAGAATACACACACACACGCACGCACACACACACACACAAACACACACACATAGAGCTTGTCGATGTTTCCTGGAATTTCTGTCGGTGTTCTATTTACAAATGTCTAAAAGTATTTATTTACAAGGCAAATTCACTAAGAGTAGGAATTTCAATGACTTCAATGAAAGGTTAAATAGTGCAGAGAGGCAAAATGATTTATGAATATTACATTTATATCACATTTATATCACAAAACAGTTCATCTATCAGGAATGAAAGTTTGATAAAGTCACAACATGCCTCTATACACAAGTGAGGAAGAGATTGAGAGAGAAGAGTCAAGGCGAGAAGAGGCAAAACATTTTTAGGGCATTAAAACCAAACTTCCAGCTACATCATTAACATTGTATTCATCTTTCAAGATATTACAAAAAACCCAGAACGAGTGCCTTTGACCCTCAGTGGTTGAATTCAGCTGGTTCGGACACAAGGAAGAGGAAACTATTTGTAATTTAGCAGTCAAACTGAGACTTTGGACTCTGGGTGTGAGCTTTATTCCTGAATGATTATGTATAATTACCTATGACAAGATGATTCTTGGTTGTTTTCATGCTTTTTGTTTTATTGATGTGCTTTATAATTAACTTAAGGAATTTTGAATACTTTTATTTCACTATTTTCTAACTACCTTAAAAGGGAATAAGGTGCGGTGTCTTAAACTAAAACTGCATAATCTGAGCAAATTAAATAATTTGTACATTGAGCTACATGATGAGTTTCATGATATCAAGAACTGATTTGATGATCATACAGTATATATAAAAAAAATTTAAAAGTCAAATCAGCTCAAACCAAACCGAACAAATTTTGGCCACATATCCCCACAAGATCAATCACTGCAACATCACTAGTCCTCACCTCCCAACCATCCGCAGCAACAGAAGTAAAGCTTCTCCATAGAAAAATATCAATAAAAAAATATATATGTTCAACAAAAATCCACATAAAGATGAGTTCTGTAGTAGAAGACTTTTCAGCTATCACTTAACTACAATGCGTTACTTTCCCCTCTTCCCCCATCTCTCCTCCTCTGTCAGTCCCTCCCTCCCTCCCTCAGGCTACATTTTCCTTCGCTATTCTCAACATCGTTACCATAATCAGATAAGACAACTACCTAGGGAGCACCAGCATCCCCACAGCACCTTGCTCCTGGCACCATGTGTACATGTGTGAGTGTATGTGTGAATTGCTCCTGGCACTTGGAAACCCGTATTCCTTTTGACTGTCTTCTTTGGTGTTTTGATCTTTACAATCAGATAGATGACTGGTGTGTGTGTGTGTGTGTGTGTGTGTGTGTGTGTGTGTGTGTGTGTGTGTGTGTGTGTGTGTGTGTGTGTGTGTGTGTGTGTGTGTGTGTGTGTGTGTGTGTGAATGAATGAGTGAGTGAGAGAGAAAGAGACGTGTGTATGTGCACGTGTGTGTGTAGAAAAGGTTTCTAAATTACCCACCTCCTTCTTTAGGGAATGTCTGTATTGTGGCTGACAGACTGCTACAAAGTACAACTGAACCGTGCCTGAGTGTGCATGTAGGTGTTTGAGAGAGACAAACTGAGCAGTTAAAAGTATGTACTTGCATGAGAACAGGTGCATGTGAATAGTGTTTAAGTGTCAAGGATGATTATGTTTTTGCCCTGAATGGTCAAAGCAGATTATATCACAATAAAATTAAACACAAAGGTTGACTGATTCACAAGAATACATAAACTTTCAAAACATCTCAAAATTACACCAATGTAACACAATTTTGGCAAAATTCCTCCAAGCCTTTAACTTTTTCACGCATACATAGACATGTGCAGCAGTATTGTACATAGATATATATGACAGCTGTATCCGTGCATACTCCGTGCCGAGTCAGCAACATGTTTGAGTGCCATATTACTCTACCATCAACACCTGAAAGCAGACATGTAAAACAAACCGTCTGGAAAACTTTCTGGTCTGGCACGATGACTTTTCTGAGAAGTGCTGAGCGAGAGCATACTGGAGCTGTACTTTAGGAATGTCACATGAGACAATGATTGACGAACCTGTAGAGCAGTTTTTGCCCAATTTTTCGAAATTTTAAGATGTGTGGAATTCATAAAATGTATAAAAGTGAATTAAACTAAATGTTACACACATGCACTTAATTTGAGAATTCTGTATAAAATCTAATTTCAAAATAGGAAAATTTGGGACGCTATCGAAAAATGCAAATAAGCCCCTTTGCCCCAAGATATATCATGTTTTAATCATCAGCTTTATTTAATTTGTTCATAGACATCCAGTTTTTGTAAATCAAGCCTGCAATGTATGACAAAAAACTCACAACACTTAAGGGCATCCTGACATTGAGAGCGCTAAATGCAATTCTTGCTATTCTTGCTACTGTATACTGTAAACAAATCTTACAGTGTTCGATAGTACAGGGTCATAACTGTTACATGTTTCGATTCAAAATTCGCAATGAATTTTCTACTCGGGACAAGTCAGAACTGCAGACAGGCCAGTCTAATACCTGTACCCCCTTGTCCCACTGTCATGTCTTTGTAATGTCTGGCGATTGCTGAATGTGGCTATGCATTGTCTGGTTGAAAAATGCTCGGACAAAACAGAAAAATATGTCTTCTCATAGGCAGCAGTTGTTGCTCTAAAATCTCAATGCACTCCTCTGCACTAATGCTGCCATCAGAGAAGTGAAAATTACCTTTACCAAGGGCAGCGATACAAGCCCACAGCATCACAGACCTTGGCTTTGGGACTTGTTGCTGATAATAATCAGGATGATCCTCTTAGTCTTTTGTCCGGTGCACACAGGTTCCATTTCTCCCAAAAAAGATGTGGACTACTGATCCATCTGACCACAATACATGTTTCCACTGACTGATGGTTCATCCCATATACTTCCAAGCCCAGAGATGTCAATGCAGTCTCTGGACAAGGTAAACAAAGGGTTCCTTTTTCCCACAGGAAACTTTTAAGTAGAATTTGTGAATTTAGCCCTTGCATTTTACACAGCGAAATCTCTTCAGATTCTTTCAACTATTGAATAATATTATGCACTTTAAAAGGCAAAATATGTAAATTTCTTCTAGTCTTTCTTTGAGGGACATTACTTTTAAAAAATACAATTATTGTCTCACACATTTGTTTACAAAGTGTAGCTCTTCTGCCTATGCTCTCCACATGCTCAGCCCTTTATGTACTGTATGGATAATGCAGTCACCCATTGACATCACATCTTGGAAATTATCTCCATATTAGCACTACTGGTGCTACTGTACCAACTTTATACAAATGTGCAGCAGGCTTGAAATGCAAACATGGATGCATATTTATAAAAACTAACGGGGAAAAGAACATTCAACATTTTGAGTTCATACTTTCTGCATAGAAATAATAGAGAAATAAAAGCTTTTTTCAATTGTAAATTTTGTATATCGTCCCAACTTTTTAAGATTTGGGGTGGTATTGTTATGGCTAGTAAATCATTTCAAGCACTTGGTGTATCACTGTGTGCCAGGAAGGTCAGTGTTTCCTCTACATTCATTCAGCAGTGGCGGGCCGCCACTGCTGAATCATAGCCGCCACGCCTGAAAATTTTTTTTTAATATATATTTTTTATTTTTTTTTTTTGTCGCAAATGCACCATCGCCGCATTTCTCCACCTTCACAGCACAGCCTGTGTGATGATCAGCGCAACGGCGGGGGGAGGGGAGGAGTGGGGTGATTGGGTCAGAGTCGTCGTAAGAAAAAAAAAAGGAGAAGTCGCCGTGAGAAATAAGGCAGCGAATTACCGGAGAAAAGGTAGACTTATTAGCCAACTCAGTGCCTAATGTGGGTAAACGAATTGATAACACCTCACGACGAGCTCCCGATCACAAATCGTGTGCTCGCAAGAAAATCAAACGTGTATGAAATCCTGGTCGATCCTCGTGAAGGAATCGCACAGTTGAAGCAGCTACGAACCGATTTGCCTCATCCTTTCGCAGAGAGCATGCGCAATCTCTGATGTCACGTCAAAAAACTATTATTTGTAGTTTAAGTGTGTAATTCACATTACAAATCATGTTTTAATAGCAAAAAAAAGACTGCATTTCCACGTACGGTGCGGGTCGCCGCGTAACCTACACCGTAGGCTCTGCGTTGGTGTAACGCGGAACCATAACTCAGCCTTTAGTGTGTGCGCTGTCTGCTGTTCGGAACACTTCTCTTTTTTCTCTTCTCATTTTGCTGGGACGCCGGGTCCCTCCGCCGAGACACAACTTTTGCTGTATGTGTTCTTTGTTGTGTCTAAAAATGATGCGCAGTGCCCACCCAATCAGAAACGGTACAGATATTTTGGGATTTTAATTTTTTTTTTTTTTATTTTAATTTAATTTTAAATGATTAGGGTGTAGGAAATTGAGAGAAACAATCTCATTATTGTTTCTATTTGTAGGTGAAGACTGACTTGAGAAACAGGCTGCAGGGGGATCATCTTGCAGCATGTATGCTGCTAAGCATCACCTCTGGGAGAATTTCCCTACAACAGAGCCTTAGAGCTCTTCTTTAAAAAGCCAAGGAAAATTAAGTGCTCTGAGCCTGGGTGCAAACTTTGTCATTGAGTCTACACAGCCTCATCTAGCTGATTTTTACATGTTATTTATTTAATGTTATTGTTTTTTATTTTTTACATTTTCAACTGGTTAGAGTTGAAGTTGAAGTAACATTTATTTATTGTTCAGGGATAAAAGCCAATAAATAGGTTTTGAAAGTTACATTTGCTGTCAAGTGGTCATTTGTGTACGCCGTACATTTACGCCGCCGCCGCCGCCACCCCCCCGGGAAGCATGCCCCCACTGCTGAAAACATTCCTAGAGGAAACACTGAAGGTCAATAAAAATACACTGAAAAGCCCATGTAAAATAATATAGATAAAATAGAGGGGAAAACACAACTTACAAACATATATAAAAAGGAGCTTTGCCATGGTCACTATACTTGTTCTTATAGTATATACTGTATATGATGTTACTGATAGATGTTGAAAGACAGATTGTTCAGTGGAGTAATCTCAGGGTGTCTACAGGTTTGACCAAGTTAAATTTAAGACCTTTTTAATACCATTTTCAAACAAAATGTAGGACCAAAAACAGTCACACACTTTGAATCCAAATTTACATTTAGCAATATTTCCTTGCCTTGTCTCGAGACTACGCCGACTAAGAAATCCAGTGCTGAGGTCAAAGTTCCAGCCCAAACCCAATGTAAAACCCGCCGAAATAATGAAAAACCAGCCCAAATCATACACTCTCTATGTTAAAACTGTAAATTATTAAATGCCTAATAAATTTCTGGTCATAAGCAAATGAACCTTCACAACACCACTAAATAGCAAAAAAAAGTTCAGGCTCCAAACAAAGACTACAATTAAATTGAGTACATTAAATCAAATAAAATATCAGTGAGTTTATTGTGTACATTTTTACTTTTCTCTGCCATAATGGCAACTTTTTTGTTAATAATTTCCCCTAAATATTTAGTAAAAACCAGAAAAAGCAGCCCAAATTTTATCAACCTGCTCAGTCCTATATTTTTCAGCCCAAAGTCAAATCAAACCCAATTGGGTGGAAACCAGCTCAATCTGGCAACACTGACTGAGGCGTCAAGCAAGCGCGTGTCTAACAACTGGTAAACAACCTCCGCAGGAGATTCTCCTCAAAACGATTGAATAAACTTTTCCTTTTCAAAGTGTAAAAAAACGTTTTAATGATGACTGGATAAATTCCTTCTAAAATTAATATAAAAAAATTAAGACCCTTGGATTGAGATTTAAGACAAAATAAGACATTTAAAGGCCTTATTTTAGGAAAATGGAATTGAACACTTTTAAGACTTTTTAAGGACCTGCGGCCACCCTGAATCTGGAAAGTTATCCCTTTCAGTAGGGCCAGAAATATAAAAACATGGTTTCACTCAACAAATTTCTCCACTTCATATGTACGAGTGATCTGTGCCAATGAAAAACTTGATGACACCCAACATTTGTAGTTAAAGTACCAATTTGGTCAACTGATGTATACAAAATAAGGAAAGAAAAAAAAATTATTTTAAAATACACATCTGTGAAAAACCTATACATATACACATCATTCATACATGTAATGACATGTACCAATAAGATAAATTACCATAATCTACCAAGAATCAAATGTTTTTTTTTATAAATCTTGGTTCTGTGTTAGGGTTATTGTAAATTACTCCATTATATAAGACAAAACCTGAAGGAGCACTTTTGTTTGTGCAACTAAAAAGGCCTCACTAGCTTCAGTGGTTTCGCTGTTCTACCAGGTGAGTAGAAAAAGACTCCGTCACTCAGCCAACATTAACACAGACAATGTTGTTATGTTTTTGCTCAGTCAATCATTTTCTCTACCTTGCTTCTTTGGTCATTATTTTCCCGGGTCTCTTAATCACCTCTACAATCATATCCACAATAACTCTGTGACCTAGCATCATCTCACAGCCATGGTTGCCCATTGTGGTTGATGTGTGACATGGTGCTATAAAGCGATTCACAGTTGTTCTGAGAGATAACCAGGATGGGAGTCCAAGTTTACTTTTGCCAATTGTAGAGAAAGGCAACTGCGAGAGGTAGACGATATTTCTTAAACCTAATCTCATATCCCGAGAATTTACTACAGTGCTATAATACTAATCCTTACCTGCAAAGTAAGATGTGTCCATCTCTCCAGTCGTAGCCTGCCCTCTGTTCTGAAGATGACGGTCAGATAAGTTTCAGTGCTGGACTGGCCATACCGCAGAGTTACAGTCTGCTCAGACACAGTCACAGAAAATATCAACCGTGCCCCTAGGCTTTTCTCCAGCAGCATCCTGAAACAAAACATATAAACAAAGAGATTAAATGAATGTAGTTAGTTCAACATCACAATTCAGAAGGACTAACCCAATATTGAGCAAAAAACGAGTTAATCTGACTTAAACCGGAAAGCTAAGGCAAGGAAAGACTCAAAAACCAATGGATTTGAGCACCAACAGTCCCTCATTCTGACATTTTCACATGGAATATCAATATTTTACAAGACTGAAAGGATTTGGGTGCTACAATGTGAGCAGACACATTCACCCACTACATGTCATATTAACCACTATCACTGACATTTTATGGGAAATCATGGCTTTTATGAACCCAGAGAAGCATACCCTATAAATCTCAGATACTCTAGATGCATGCAGATGAAAAAGGAACATTTAAATGCACATGCATGTATATGTCTGTGAGCGTGTACAAAGGGAGGCAAAGAGATTTAAAAGACATACTAAGTAAAATAAGTACAAATAATAGGTACAAATAAGTAAAATGTGAAAGAAAGTACTATTTGGAAGGAGCAAACAAACAAACTTGGGAGGAAACAAATAAACATCTGGGTATTTTGCCTTTGTGCAACATAACCAGCCCTTTTTAGGTTAAAACAACCCACTGAACTTGAAATGAAATTAATACAATTCAAGAGTCATTTGTTGCACAAGAGGAGGAGTAACCACAGGACTCATAACGTAACATCTATAATAACCTTGTTGAATGTCCAGGTAACTTACTTCTGACACTGCTCTTTTATGAAGTATTACATATGACTACTGTGACTTTTAATAACAGAATCAATTAATTACTTTTTTGGCTTACGTGTGATGAAGTGACTGCCGCAAACGAAACAGCTGGCTGGGTCTCTATGGGGACTTATTTTGGTTTAATTATTTGATAAGTAAAAAGCATTGTAGCAACTTTTAGACAAGGTGCAGCATAATTTTTCCAACTTGCTGCCAGCAGTTTCACAGCATTTCCACCCCTAAGGGAGCGTGGAGGGACATGATGTACAACTGTCTCTCATGAATTAATTAATTAATGTATGAACACTGTTCAACCGCACCCAAATTAAGGGAAATTAACACACACACCCCCCAAAAAAAGAAGAAGAGAAATGAAAATCCTCTAACAACGTTAATGGATTTTCGTAACTGGTCTGATGGAGCAAAGTTATGGCGTTATAAAAACGAGGGTTTGTAAGAACAGGTGGCTGGCTCTGTTCATTGTTCAGACGACGGGAGGGATGTGAAATCACTGGAAGAGGAAGAGACAAAGAAAGTGGGGTGAGGAGAGATGGACAGAGGTGAGGACAGAGACTTCCTTTCATCTGGCTTCTTTGATGGCACCCATGATCGTTTGTACAACAAAAGAATAACAGCCAACAACAGCAAGAGAAAGAGAGGCAGGGAGAGTGAGAGGGGGAGGTATGACTTCCACTGAGGTGCATTCAGCCATACAGGTGTCATGTTCGCTAGGCCAAGAAAACAAGGCTAGTCCGTCATCTGACAGACATCAATACCAGAGAAAATCACAGCATGAAATTTGACGGAGAAATTTGATCTCTGTTTAATTCTCCATTGCAGTTAGAGTTGACTAACAGCAACACATGACTCAACAGCCAGTGGGTTACCATAGTTTAGATGTGCTGCAATACATCTTCTTATAAACTTGTTTCCGTTTATCAAAAAACAACATCAATTCTAATATGCATTTCAGCAGATAGACTTTTATATATAAATATGAATTACCTGTACACATTTTGATACATTTGTAAATTGTGTTCAAGCATGAGACAGCTTATTTAAGGCACAAAATAGAAATCTTTCCATGTTTGTCAACATGCAGAAAACTAATCTTATCATGCTAAACCTCCAATGAAATTACACCGCATGATTTTATTCATCTTACGCCTTTTAGCTAATATGTGAACAACTACATCTTTGAATAAGTGCATTAATGAAAACGATGTGTATTGCCTTTTGATAGACAGTGTCAGTTAAATACTGAATCTGGGGCTGCAACATGAATTTACCAGAAGTGGTTCAGGCGTCTGGCTAGGATACCTGGGGAAATGTTTCGAGCATGTCCAACTGGGATCCCAAGGCAGATTGAGGATATGCTTGAGATGTTATATCGCTCGGCGAGCCTGGGAACACCTCATGTATTCATTCAGAAGAATTATTGGAGGTGGCTGGACAAAGCAAACTTGAGGAATCTCTGCTTAGGCTGTTGCCTTGACCACGCAAATCTGGGTGAGTGCAAGTTAATGAATGGAAGAATGGGCGTTACCCAATGCACTAAACTGTTCAGTATCCTAAAGAACAGCATGTATGACCATATAAACATTTGTAAGGAACATGTACAGTATTTATGGAATAAGCCAACGTGGTTGTGTTGGTTGGGGTTGAAGTCAGGACTGCTGGCAGACCTTTCACCCTCTCCACTCCCAAATTCAGGAGGTAATCTCTAGCCCCTTTTACATTGGCAGATACCCCGTGTTTAACACGTAAATCTAGCCTGTCGCCTGTCCTTTTTATATTGACTGACACAAGGCATGTCGAGCCCCAACCACAGCTCACCTTTGAAGGTACACTTAATTGCAGGTCAGGACTAATGTTAAAAGGAACCCTGGCTATTAAGACATGTAGGTCTTAAAAGATAAATGTTGGTATCAATTATAACAATGTGATATAAAAAACCTTTTTGATGTCTTCGTTTTTATAAAATTTGAAAATATAATTTAACATGTAGGTCGCCATTGTTGTTTACATTCTGGGTAGTGACGTCAGACGGTGGCTCCTGCTGGCCCCCGTCCACTGTTTTGACACCCAGAAACAGATGAAAACACAGCTAAACAGGTGACGGCGCACCAGAAACACAGATCAAAACACAGCTAAACATTAAGGTGACGGCGCACCGACAAAAAAGTAAAAAAAAAAAAAAAAAAAAAAGTGGCGCACTATAAAGCATGAACTATAAAAACACCATAAAACTCAGATAGACTAACAGACCACACGTTTCAGCAGATAGCCGATGCTACAATAAAAACCCCAGCGAAGTCTGCGCCTCCCGTTTCGTCAAAGTCCCGGGCCAGTCCCCTCAGCCTCTGGTCTGTCATCACCCAGCACCGAGGCCGGTTTTAGGGGGGGGCAGGGGTGGGCTATGCCCACCCAAACGTGCGTATCGCCCACCGGCGTCTCCATCCCGGCGGCGGCGAGAGCGGATGGCGGTGCGCTGCAGGCTCTAAAGCCCCGGCTACGCCATCTACGGCGTAGGCTACGCCGTCTACGCCGTAGGCTACACCGTCTACGCAGGAGCCTAATGCACTGGTAAGATGCGCACGACATTGATCATTTTTGCAGATCTCCCGTGCATCACAGAACTTTGATCCAGTTTGCCTGAACCGAGACGTCTTATGGGCTCCCTCGTCAGCCTCCACGGCCGGGAGAGTGCTGCTCATCTATGTTTTGGATACCTGTCCCAGTTAAACTACGCGGCTTATCTTCCCAGAGCCACCGCTCTACGTCATCGCCCCCAGAATGCATTGCGCAGGTAAAACATGGCGCCTCCCGCAGGTCAAAATATGTGATAAACATTGTAGATTTTTAAAGCAATTAGATTATTTTATGTGTTTCTAACAACATATTTTAGTATAAGAGAACAATTGTGGCTAATTAGGGACTACATGTCTTAATAGCCAGGGTTCCTTTTAACAAAACTGGTGCAACTAGTCATGGGCGGGAACAATAGAATACAAGAAGAGGGTGTCTGTGAGCTCTTCATCCTCAGAGCCGTGGATGTCATAAATCAGCTTATTACAGAAATACTTTTTGAATGCCAAAAAGCATTGTTACGAAAAAGAAATAACCTATCAAACACAGATTTCCTTACTTTCTAGGCTAAGTTTAGATAAATTGACAGTTATACATTCATTATTTCTTAATCACCAAAGCTTGCAAAAAAAGAATGCAAAAATTGCTAATTTAACCAAGCACTAAAAAAGTTGTAATAAAAAAATAAATAACTACCCGAAATCTATAACATGAGATTTCTCCATCACATAAGAGTAATTTTACAACAGTAAAATGAAAAACACATTGATAAATACTCAAAAAGACAAATGAATACCAGAACCTTTTGTCTCTTTTTCAAATTCATGACAAAGCATGGTCCCATGTTGTGCAGACAATGTAGTATGTATATTACTGTGTGCAGGGGAGGAGGTGGCCAAGGAAAGTCAGCTGATCTGTTTGTGTGCGTGTGCATGTGCGTGTGTGTGGGCACACACACATTTGTCTTGTCTGTGCGCATCTAAGTGTGATTGCAAGTTGATCTGCGTAACTGTGCACCTGCCTGGGACACACTGGCACACTTTCATCCACTTTCTCTCACAAACATGCCTAAGTAGGACATGACAGTGAGGTGTTTCCTGATGTGGATACTGATCTGACTTGGCTTGCCATACTCCTTGTTATATCAGTTTCACGGGGCTTTAACTACAATGTCAACATGGAAAAATCATATTGAATCACATACTGTATCAGAAGAGGTATTTGACCAAGTATCACAGAATCACATTGTTTCTATAAAATCTAATTTAATCAGATGGAATGGGAAATAAGGTTTTACTCGGATGCAATAATTGTTCCCAATTCTACAACTAAGCGCATGAAGCACCGTTACAAAAACACGGTAATAGAAATGGAACGGTCACAAACAAGTCCATGCATGTCAAATGTTCAAAATGTAATGCAAGAGTCAAAAACTGAGTTTCCGTACAGACGTCGTCCAAATTCTTCAAAGAGCCATGTGAGTGAATCATATGTTTCTATTCACGATTAGTACTGCAATATTTTACGAATGAATGGAAAGGTGCTTCAAGATGATTAGCCATTACACCATTGACTTGTGGACCACAACAATGGACTTTTTTTTTTTAAAACAATGAACATTGATTTGTTTTAAAGGGAAATTAAAAATACAGGAGACTAGGGTATAAAGTGGATTCCTTGACCTTGATCCTGACTTGAAACATGCACATTTTCCAAGGTGACCTTCATTTTGACCTGACCTTTATACCTCTAAAACTTTGTGGTGCCGGGTGCAGCCCAGCCACGTTCACAAACAAACACACACTCCATGCCAACTACTGTAGCAAATAACCCAAACTGCCTTTGTGAGGGTTCCTGTTCCAGTATGTAATGCCACTACAACACATACAAACACTCATATCCTGCCTGACACACACACACACAGACACACACACACACACGCTCCGTAAAAATAATATCAACTTCATTATCACGCAAGATAAATGTGAGGCCCATTTCATTTGTTAAATTCTTGAATTTCCGTTGACTTTTAACAAAGGTTCTTGTTTTGTTTTTTTCTCCTTTACCGGCAGCGATTTCACAGGCTGCACTGAAGTTCATTAGTGACAGACAGACGCCGATCTTTTCAAGGATTCTTGTTTAACTTATCTGGTGTGCCCCAAGGTTCGGATGACAGCATTCAACATTTTTCAAAGATTCTCAAGAACAGAGAGTCCATGCCAGACTTTATTTTGAAATCAATCAAGTGTGAACACTCACTTAGATTGACAATGAAGGCAGTTGCATTCATTTCACTGACTGCCTGGCTATCTGTTGGTTTTGCAACGTCAACTGCTACTATTGCCTTTTCAAGAAATTGCTGCTATATGTTACAATGCTAGAGTGATCTGTCTATTAAGTGGAGCGGATGTTTTCAGATGGTCTAGCCCCCAGCAACCACTGACAACCACTGACTGGAATGAAATGTGTTTCAAGCTTGTCAATATCAGTTTTATTACCGAGAGAAAATACCTATAGTTTTTAAGAGTTTTCACCTATTTCTCTACCCAGTGAGATTTAAATAAGCCTCAATATACCAACACATACTACTTTGAATAAAATGCTGCTCTGGTTTGTCAACAAGATTCTTTTTTTTGACTCAGTCCCATGTAACTCTGCTAATTACTAAGTTTAACAGAGCGTTCAACTGTTATTTCTGTTTGTGTGTTGAGTTGAAAGTGGCTGAAATTTGTAAAAGCAAAAGTTCAAAAGAATTTACTATCATCAGTTTCCACTGATAAAAGTATCGGTAAAAGAGTTACAACACATTTAAGTGCTTAGGATTTACTCAAAAAAGTTATCGAAAAGAGCTTAGAAGGCATGGTGCTTTTGCTCTGTTGTTCCCATGTTACCTTAACTACAGGATGCTACAGACATTTCAATAAGACCACAGGATATAACGTCAACATTTGAAAAAATTGAATAATATTTCTTCTTTCAACTCACATTTCCCCAGTAGAGCTTGGTTTTATCCATAATGCCAAGGTGAAGGAACCCAGTGCTCCTAGTGCCTGTGAAGGCGGAGAAATCAGACACCCGTCCTGGCCCGGCTGGAACAGCAAACCACCAGACCCGGTAGAAAGTCCATCCGTCTCTGTCCGAAAGTGTGTGTCTTGAGCATCTTCCATGACACAGGTACCCCTAATAGAGTCAAATTTAAACATGTCAATAGATGAACTTAAAACAACAATGCGGCTAATTTATGGATTTTTATGGGCTAACGAGCTTCATGCCGCCGATACATTTAGCGTTGCGGACACCTGTGCCTTATAGACAAGTGCCGCTTATACAAAATATGTTTTCTTTTTAAATTTAGTGCACAGTTTATATTCAGTTAGGCTCAATAGTATGGAAATTACCGTAAATGAATATTAATTATATTTTATGTAATACTAAAATATGTCTAAACATTCCTATGCATTTAATGATAATACCTGCGTGGAGCCAATAGCAGCGGGGCATATGGAGGTGTGGAGGATCTATAGGGGCACTCCTGGACACAGAAAGCTTGAAAACAAGTTAGCAGCTCAGTCCTGGACAAAGGCGACTGGCAGTAGCTTCTCCGCTCTGGAAAGCCACAGGTGGACCGAGGTGGAGAGGTGGACACAGGTTTGAAGGCAGCAATGTTCTCCATTCGTGGGAAATGTCCCTGAGAAAGGTGCATAAACCGTGGTAATCCCTTTTAATTCACATATTTTATTTTTACCAACAGCAAACACAGATAGTTGAGTACAGTAGTAACATATAATGCCATATGAAGCTCAAATGTAACCAGTGGATTATATTTTTTTATTTTTACACAAAAATTAATTTAATTGATTAGTTGGTTCCAATAGGCCATTTTTATAGCAGGTATTTTAAAATATGACAGTAGAAAAAGCATAGGTTTAAATTAAATGGTAGTTAATGGCATCATTCCTTTATGTGTTTTGTTTTGTTGTGTTATTTAGCCAAACAAATACTTGAACAGGACAGATCCATCATGGGCATTTGCTACTGTGCCTCATCTAATACAGTACGATGAATCTAATTAAAAGGTATAGTTAATGCAGTACAGAGTTAACACCGATTGCTCCACACTTTAGATTACAGTCTTGAAAGGCAATATTACCTGTGATGAGGCAAGTTTTGGACTGAGGCTGAGGAAGAGCAGAAGCAACTGGACGAAGACGTGATGCCACTTCAGCCCACTGATATTCATCTGCATCTTCATCTTTTCTTCACTGCTGATTATCAGGTGCAACAGCCATGAAATGATAAGCCATTGCTTCTTTTTTGTGCTCCCTTTCTCTCTCTGCCTAATTTCACCTTTATTTTCTATTAATAACAACATGACAGAGACATTCGTCTCATTCCCATCCTTCCCTTTTACTGTGTTTCTATCATGGTTTTCTTTTCTCCTACTGTTGAGTGTTCTGCTCAACGTCTGCCGTTCCCTTTGAATATTTCCCCCCTTCTTTGTTTCCTTATCTTCATTCAGTCGTGGGCTTCTGACCCACAAGCATCTTTTGATTTCTAAAGGGTCCAGCATAGTCCCAAGTTCTAGATCCTCAGAGAAGGGTTGTGGGACATTCCCGTAAGCAGAGGGACGCTCAGGAACCTGTATTTGGTTCAGAAGTCTCCCAGCACCGTTTGAATAAGTGATGACTGTCATGGTTCCATGGTTCCAGGGTTACAGGGGCATCTTTTACAGCCCGGTGCCCCTAGGGTAAAGCTACCAAGCTTAGTTCTCTGTTAGTCTGCCTCCGTCCCTCGCGCCCCCACACACAAGCAGACCACAACCAAAGCCTTTGCATGATAGGTAGGATTTCACAACCTAGAGAAGGGAAAGGAGAGAAGGAGAGAAGGAAAGAGAGAAGTGGTCAGACCCCAAATCCAGCATGAGACAAATCTGTGGAGAGTGAAATGCCATGCAGGCTATTCCCTAGCCAAAGCCTACACTATCATGTACAGCTTGATGGAGGCACAACTCACCTGATACTGCCACATTGCTTTCCCCTTTTCTTCATTTTCCATTGAATTAAACATGCCCTTTTTTCCTCCGGCATCTGGCCTCCAGGTTTTATCCAACTATACGGGTTCTCACTTAAGTTTGTTGGAAATTGAGGCTTAGGCCAAAGCTCTCTTCATTACAATACTCTGTAGCTTCAATTTCACATTTTAACACACAAAAAGAGGCCAGCCATGCAGTCATCTCTGGTGTTATATTACATGGCCCAGGCTCTTGCCTGCATGACCGTTCAAAACAAAAAAAGAAAAAAGAAAAAGCTTCCACTGTATCTAATAACAACTCAGCACGCGGTGCAAATTTGAAAATCTATGCAAGAATATGTGGCAGCTCCTCGATATTTACCTGTTGCTGCGGACTCCCCGTACAGAGCTCTGTCCCCATCACAAGTGCAGCCTCGGCAAACATCCAACTTGTTGCTTTGTCAGTCAGACAACACGAGTTAGCAGTTTGTTGCTGTTGTTGTTGTTGTTTCTCCCCCCTACACACCTGTTAGGAATAACAAACACGACCCCCGGATGAGTAATCCTTATAAGGCATCTCTTGAACTGAACCCAAAGTTGGATGGGAAAGCTGAATAGTGTACAACTAATGGTAAAAAGAATGGAAAAAAGGCTGCTCTTCTATTCTCTATTCCTCTATGTGCGTCTTTCATTCAGAAAATGCTGCGTGCGGTGCAAAGAAGATTACTGCGAGCTGCCATCTGGCGAGAGGAGCGCATGAAGCCTGAATTATGGTTCCACGCCGTAGGTTGCGGCGTACCCTACGGCGTAAGGTACGCGGCGACGCGCGCAGTACGGTGTAGGCTCTACGTTGGTGTAACGCGGAACCATAAATCAGCCATGAGGCGGCGTTGCACAAAGTACCGATGACGCAGCAACTGGACCCTGTAAGAACAATAACAGGGAGAACACAACACTGTTGCTTCTGTCACTGAACGCTATTTTGCTTTAACGCAATATTATCATTAACTTCATGTTTATTTGTTGTTTTCTTTTCTTTCATTTATTTTGTATTTGAATTCTTATTTTGGAAATGACCGAAATAAACAAACAAACAAACTAAACTATGTATCTGACAATAAAGAATTAATAAGTGAGTTTAAAATCGAAAAAATTGAATGAAATACGCCCTGTCTGTAAGTAAAACCTCCCCGACCACACACACACACACACACACACACACACACACACACACACACACACACACACACACACACACACACACACACACACACACACACACTTTTGATGCGTCTGGCTTTTAAGACAAGTGGCTCTCAGAGCAGGGGAACGCTAATTTCGTTGCCTGGCAACGGCGATCAGCTGCGACTGAGTGGAAATCATTTCATGATCTGTCTCCACAGTCATTTATAACTAAACATTACATTACTATTCAAGAATCTAATTCTTGTACTAATGTGAAAAGCAAACGAATACGCAACCACAAAAAAAGGGTAAATGGATGGCTTGGATTAATTAATAAATTCCCTATGGTAAGTTTATTTGTATAGCACAATTCAACACAAGGTAATTCAAAGTGCTTTACATCAACATTAAAAGCAGCAAGACACAATGAAACAGTAACAATTAAAAAGGGAAATAGAAATAAGAAATAATAATACAATACAATGAAATAGAATAGAATAAATAACAAATAAAATGAAATAAAATGATAAGAAGAGAGGTAAAATAATAAAAAGCCCAAGTTGTTAAAAAGTAAGGGCAGTATAGTACAGCAGGTAAGTATTTAATCTAAGAGTACGCTTCAGTAAACAGTAATGTTTTTAGGCCTGATTTAAAGGAGTTGACAGTTGGAGCTCAGAGGTTGAGGTTGCTCCACCGGTGAGGAGCAGAATAACTGAACGCTGCCTCACCTTGCTTGGTTCTGGTTCTTGGGAACCACAACAAACCAGATCCAGATGAACCTCAGGGGTCTGGGAGCTTCATAGGAACTAACAGATCCAGCATGTATTTTGGTCCAAGACCATTCAGTGCTTTGTAGACCAGCAGTAAGATTTTAAACTCTATCCTTTGACTCACTGGAAGCCAGTGTAGTGATTTCACGACCGGTGTAATGTGGTCCAGTTTCCTGGTGTTTGTAAGGACTCTGGCGACAACGTTCTGGATCAGCTGCAGCTGCCTGATGGATTTTTTGTTAAGGCCTGTAAAGATGCCATTGCAATAATTCAACCTACTGAAAATGAATGAGATTAAAAGAGGAGCAAAACATATTACCCTGACTACTTTGCTTTACACATTTGTAAAACTAAATTATAACAGTTGCTGTGTATATATTTATGTGTCAGTCATTATGTGAACCCATGTGTTCATCTGGGTGATACAGTAACACTGAAAAACATGTTTACCAGAGAAAACAATAAGTTTAATCAAAGATGTATAATGTAACAAAGCACTATAAATGAGTATTATGTCATTCATGTTATGTCCCTGACATACTCAGCCTTTAAAGTATCAAACTAAATCAATGAACTATTGGTATCAATCATACCATTTCAACATAAGATTCTTTTTAAATTCAATTCATAAGTATAATACCATCCATCAAAAAAGTTCCTAATCCATCCAAGTTCCCACCAGAGAGATACAATAACATGGTAAACCATGGAAAGACAAAATAAAAAATAATGATAATAATAAACTACTATTATACACAAGCAAATAAGAAATTTGGTCTGCAATAATAATAAAAGCAGATTTCCAGACATTAAAGAAAGCTCAACAACATATTTGAATGTTCCCTCTTTTTGCATCCACAAATCAAAGCAGTTCTGTTTTGCTTTTTTTTTCAAGCATGGAGTCAAAAAATGTAGTCCCACACACTGCACTAAGTCATTCCTTAAAGGAGCTGTATGTAAGAGCAATAATAAAACGAATCATAAAATGACCCCGATATGTCAACAGACATTTAAAAATCATGTTCATTTCAAATACTTATGTCACTGACAACAGCACTCAAGCCAGGATATTCCAGTTTAAAAAGAGGAGTTGCAGCCCTCAACTGATGTTTATGTTGTCATTTTTTGTTTTGGCCTGAAGCTCCACCCTCCACCTATCTCCCAATCACCAAGTAAGTATTGTTTCTGAAGCTCCACCCTCCACCTATCTCCCAATCACCAAGTCAGTATTATTTCGGCATCCGGGTTGCCAGCTCGGCTCTAATTATCGCAGCCATGGCAGCCTACGTTCCTGCTGCATTCTGCATTCTACCTGGCAACCTCTGGTCGGGGGGAGGAGGGGGAGGGTACACGCCGCTCAACAATATTTTGAAAGTGACTGCAGTACCAGTTTTGGCCATTTCTTACAGACGGCTCCTTTAAAGTCCAGTATTTATCCACTCAAAAAAGTCCTGGCAGCTATGATCACACCAAATCAAAACAACTTTCATTTTGTAAGTTAACGACATTTAAAAACCATAAAAACAACAAAATAACTTGACAATGGTAATTGTTTCATTAACACACAATTCAAGAAAGTTCTTAGCTTTGTGTATATACATTTCCAACATAAATGATTCATCAGTATGATTCTACAGTATGTTGGTCTAGACTCTAGAGTATGGAACTCCGGATTTAGAAAGAAAATACCCTTCGGTTAATTTCAGTTAACTTCAGTAGTATTTTAAATTCAGTTAATTGCTTTAGTTAATAAACAAGTATTTTCTGTTCACTTTAACCATTTGTCAGGTTCCATTTCTTTCATTTTTGGGTATACACATGTTATTGTCCCTATCGAGCTAATTACCACCACCTTGGGACATTACAGGGAGGTAGACAAGGAACCATTGTGGAGCGTGCAGAAATATCTGAACGCTGAAGGCGAACAAGTAGCTGGAGAGAGAAAAGCTGTAGTGCAAGCTCCAGCAGAAACATGGATGGATTGTGTGGTTAGGGATGAAGAAGATCATTAGCTTCAAGCAAAAGGGGGATCAAACTGATGGAAGAGCCAGTGAACTGAACTTCTTTTTCCAATAAGCTCAGATCAGTAGGGAGTAGAGCACCTCCTCTTCTGCTCCCAGTCACACAGACTTCACACTCTCCCTGAATCAACAGCTTCTTTGAATACTTCTACAGTCTCATCTTGCACTTTAGTCATAGATTTTGATAGAGCCATATGATCACCTCCCATTATACCAGGAAAAAGTGAAACAGCTGTCAGTTGAAGATGCAGAGGCTGAACCAAACAAGGAGGCCGGATGCAAATGAGTCTCAGAGGCATGTGCTGACCAGCTACATATCATCCTCAACGACTGTACACGAGTTCCCCCAATATATTATAAAAGTCCTGGGGACACTGTTATTGACACATCTACATGAGCACGACAGCACCTTTCAGGACTTACACCTGCTTGATTATCATCATGGGGCTGGACTTATGGATGCCATTATCTACCAGCTCCAGCTAGTAAAACTTACTCAGCTTACCAATATGACTCCGCTGTCCTGAGTACAAAGAACTGTTTTGTGGCATAGTGGGAACAATCACCTCATCTTGAGTGTGAAGAAGACAAAGAAGGAGGTGCTAGTGGATATTAAAGACCAGGAAAAAGCACTGCTATTTCCAAACTGTGAGGAGAGGTGGGGCTTGCTGAGGGTGACTTATAGCTGAGTGTTCACCTAGATCCACTGGAGATGCAAGAGTGACACCGTCTGCTAAGGGAGAAAGCAAATTACTGAAATTTGATCCACTAGTGTTTGCAGTTGCATATTGGATGTCTTCTTTACGCTTTGCTGTGGAGAGTGCAGTTTTATGTGCAGTCATTAAAAAAACAAATTAATGAATTCATTAAAAAAAGATAAAGTTGACTCGGGCTGGGGCTACTCTAAAGCCCTCTGGAGCTGATAGTGTAAAGAAGAATTTTGCATAATTTCAAAAAAAGAAAATGTTTGACACTGCACATCCTTTGCAAAGGATAATGATTGAATAAGTGTTTCTTCAGTCCGAGACCCTTTCAAGTTCAATGCAATGGGGACCACTACAGGAGATCACTCATGCTCACAGCTTTAACTTTTATACAAAGGCTATTTACACCTGAAGTTTTCTGTTAGTCTGCAATAGCTTGCCAATCCATAAAACATGACCAAACTCTGGGAATATTGAAAATTAATGCTAATATGTTTGGAAGAATGAAGCAATTCAATTCAATTATATTTATATAGCGTCTAAGACAATACAAGTTGTTTCTAGGCACTTTCCAGAGAACATGACCCACGAGCAATTATTACATTAACAATGGCAGGTAAAAACTCCCCTAGTGGGAAAAAAAACCTTAAGCAAAACAGTGGCAAGAAAAACTCCCCTTTAGGAGGGAAGAAACCTTGAGAAGGAACTGGATCATAAAGGGGGAACCTCTGCCTAAGGCCAGCCGGATAGAGCAGGAAAAGGGAGACCAGAAAGAGAGAATAGAGAACAGAGAGAGGAGAGACACCAATATATTGTCAAAGGTACAAAAGACAAGATATATTAGTACACGTTATCAGTTACCCGGAGAACTAAGAGGTCTACATAGGACTGATGTGGAAAAAAACGGGCAGAATCGTTTGTTGTTGTTGATATTTTATTATGACGTCACCATGTACGCATCGCTTTGTCTCATAATATAATTTATAATGTACAAACTGCAGTATTTGTCTGTGATGTTTCAAAATATAATATAAATATCATAATACGCATGTTATATTTATAAATGCTATGATACATATGGTTTATAGATAATTTATGAAAAAAAAAATGTATGACATGAAAAATTCAATTTATCTTAAATGGACGTGAGCTTATACTTTTGATTGACAGGGCCCAATGAACAGTATCGAGTCGAGTCAACACATGATAACAAACAAATCAGGTATTCTGTTCAGTTCTGTAAAACAACTGTTTATATTCTTACATCTGTGGATTTTTTATTCCTTCTATCTTTAAACTATAAACCCTGAACATATAACGAACAAAACACACACAGACCCAAGTATACAGACGGCAGACTTCCACTGTGTGCTCAAGCGTTCTACATCTGAATTGTGTAAACATTTCTACCAAAAAGAGACCTTCTCTTATATTTTCCCTGCCGACAAGTTTATACGTTATCATACTAATCGCGTTTGAACAGCTGCAATTTGCTTTGGTCGAACAAAGGCATTCTAACTAGGTTTTAATTAAGTGTTCCTAATGACCTTAAGGAGATTAGAGGTTCGCCTTCTAATCAATAGCGGGCAGAGAGGAGCAAAGGGAGGGGAGAGGAGGAGATGGGAGGTGGCCAGGGGCTAGGATAGAGGTAGGGTGGAAGGGGTGGGGAAAGAAGAAAGAGGAAGAGGAGGGTGGTGGAAGGACAGATGAGAGCAAAATGCAGAGGGGGAAAAAAAGGAAAAAATGGCTCATGGAACAGTATGTGAAAATCAAATTGTTACATCAGTTATTTCATAAAGCAATATAAAATCTAACCTTAAATAAAAACAATCATCTTATATTCATATACAGAGCCTATGATGAAAGAGGACAGAACTGTGAGTCAAATTGGCAGGATGAAGACTTACTTGCAAATACAGTGACACGAGAGTGATTGTACTTAAAGAAATCAAGAAAAAATTGACATTTTATGTTAGGAATATTGTTGCATTTCTATACAAAGAAACATGCAATAGATGAATAAAGCATTTGACCAGAAAATGATTTGATTCCTTTTATTTTTCTCATCTTTTTCCTTCTGTTCATGCTCTGAGTAGGAGAAGATGACATTACACCACAGTGTCAGATAGGCTATGATCATCAAGAGCTTTGTTAGCCAAGAAGAGTTTCTCTTATCCTCTCTTCACAAGACATTTGCATAGATTTGCAAGGAGTGTGTCCACATGACAAAGAATCTAGTCATACATTGATTGTGCTAATTTATTCAGCCAAGCATTTCCAGAGATTGAAGTGCAATCACACAAGCGGGATTAAAACCGGATGACGATCTCACAATTAATATTGCCTCATTTTCTAAATTACTTGTGTATGACTTATATTTCACAAAATTGTGTTTGCCAGTCTAATAACATTAAGGCTAATATGGTAAATGTAGGCTGGAAATGTACTATGTCTCAGAGTCTTCAGAGGAGCATGAATATGTATAAAGCCATCCTTGGCCTCACTGCTGATTAGGAAAAGTGGAATAAATTGGTTGTCGGGAGCATTTTTTTTTGTTAAAAAAAGCAAAATAGAATATCAGCTTTAATAGAAGGAAACATTATGCACAAAGATGCATGAACTCTCTTTCTCACACACACATACACCCACTGTAACCTGAAGCATTCAAGAAAATGTTGGGATTTGAAGGCATATAAACATAGCACCATTTACAACAACATTAAAGTATTTAGAAGGTGTTTATGGATTTCTTTCTTGAAAACACATACAAATTGTTAACACTTCATGTTTCTGATCAAAATGTTTTACTAACATCATCACGGGAAAGCAGGACATTCTTGTCTGTTGATGGGGCACAAACAAAAAGGGCCATAAAACACAACTCCAAAGCGCCACTAGCGGTCATTCTCAGTAGTTTTTTTTAAATAAATAGATATTTTCTCAATTAAAAAAAAAGTTTTACAACGCTTTTTTCAACCAGTCTTCATTCTCTAGTTCATCTCTTACATAATGCACAAATATACTGTCTACTTACGTACATGCTGAGCTATAGTTGTGTAATCAACTTACAACCCAAATATCTCCATGGTACTCTGTTTGTGGTTAATTAATGATGGAGGGGATGGGGTGTTTGTCTCTTCCATGTTCTTGTACTTTTATTTTGCACATCCTACACTCAACAAATATATCTCTCTTTTCAGTTTTCAAGCAGTCCATTTCATTTTTCCCTGATCCTCTATAACCTTCTCATTGCCCTCCATCTCTATTTCTCTCTGGATGTCCTCTTCTCTTTTGTCCTCGTTTTATGCAACTTTATTTAAATAGGTATATTCATTTTAATCCATGCTGATCATTTATCCTTCTTGGTTGTAAATGAAATGCACTAGAACCTAGATATAAAAACAATTTGGCTTTTTCTTGGCTTTTCAGATTTTATACCCTCAAGTCACTGTCCATATTGTGTGTGTGTGTGTGTGTATGTGTGTGTGTGTGTGTGTGTGGGCAGGCACTCATTTTGCCCCCTATTGAGGTTGAGGCCAGTGCCACCCTCAGGGCTGTGCTGTCCAATCCCCTCCATGCTGCGTTTCTATAGGATTGAATTAACCTCCTGTCTCTCTTGACAATGCACATACACATATCATCATCCAGCGTCACATACCGAAACTCACACACACACACACACACACACACACACGCACACACGCACACACGCACACACGCACATATACACACTATTTGCTGATGCTGATCACCTTTCCCCTGTGAAGACTGCAGTATTATCTTGAGGGCACTTTGGAAACGATCATCAATTATATTTACCCATGGGAATCAACATACTAAATGCACGATATGTTGATATATATTGCTGCAATGAATCAGATCAGTTCTTGAACAGCAAAAACAATACTGTATATGAAATAAAATAAAAGTTCTGCTGAACTTCTTTTAATCAGTGATTGTACATTGTTTTCCCTTTTAGACAATATTCGTTTAATGGTTAGAGATACGCTTATATTTAAGAGGCATTAATCATATTAATCAAGATGCAGCTGTTGGTGAATGTCACATTTTGTATGGCTTCTCTTAAACACTGTAAAGTACTTTAAAAACATTTAAAATGTCTTCAGGCTCCATTTCCAACAATGTTTTCAAACTAACTGTCAGAGGGATATCTTTGTATTAGTTGCTGACAACACAAGAAGCTCTATGCAAAATGATTTAATTATGTAAAAAAACGAAGCAAACAACTCTAAAGGGGGCAGCCAGTGCTCAACTCGAAGAAACAGAGAAAACTGACAAGAAAACCTGACTGGAATGTGGAACACAAAGGTAAATGACAAGGGAAATGTGGGGAGAGAAGGGTGTAATTACAAAAGGGGTGGGACAACAGTTCAACACAGGTGCAATGCATGAGGGCAAATAATCCACAATAGCTGAGGACACACAAGGGAAGACCTGAAATGAGAGGGGAGGTAAGTAACCCTGTTAAACAGGAAATAATCAAAGGCAACCAACTAAGAGCTATGAGGGATTGCAACACCAATCTGTACATGTTAAAGTTACATATGGGAGGAGAGGTTTCAGGAAGCAGGATTAAGGCTGCACTTTAACTTGATGTGAAAGGCTTCAGAGGGAGGACAGCAAAACTGAATCCACAATCTGACGGATGAGATGAAGATGAAGCATTTGCAACATTGGTTATTGTAAATGATCTGTACCTGGGCAGCAAATACCTGCGCTCCACAATAACTTCTACATTGAGACCCCGTCCACACGTAGCCGGATATCTGCGGATATCTGCTAAACCAGAGATATTTTCCTACGTTTGGACCTGTCATCCACATGAAAACGCAAATAAACGAAGGTTTAAAAAAAACTCCGGGCAAAGTGAAGATTTTTGAAAACTCCATTTATGTAGATGCGTGTAGACACACACAACCGGAGTTTCGCGTTTTTGAACGTCACATTATGCGCCAAAACAACAACAAATCTGCTCTGACGTGCGCCTTTTGTTTACTACAGAACTACAGATGATCCAGCATCTGTTCTCCAAGCTATTAAATAAATGGTCTCTGGTCTTGACCACCGCTTACTGCGTTACACCGACACAGAGCCTACGCCGTAGGGTACGCAGCGACACGCACCCTACGCCGTACCCTACGGCGTAGGCTACGGCGTAGGGCTGCGTCGATAACGCGGCAGCTCCGTGGGGGGACACGGGGGGGAGAAGGAGACGCGCCTGCCGGGGAAGCGGAGCCGCGGAGGTGCAGCTTCCCCGCGAGCCGCAGATTATCTACAGGTTTGAAATGCTTATGAATGTGGTCGAAAACGCAGATCTTCGGTTACGTGTGGAAGGGGTTTTTTTTTAAAACGATGTAATGTGGATGCAAATTTTTTTATAAACGGAGGGGGGAAATATTCGGTTTTAAAAATACCCGGCTACGTGTGGACGGGGTCTTAAGCAGAAACACAGTGGCAGTAAGAATGAGTAGGAAGATGGGATAGGGAGAAGAGGTACAGTATACGACAAGTTGTCTTTGGTCGTTCCTCTTAATGTATAAAAACATGCTTGTTGGATTAATTGATGCTTCTAAGATCTCAGTAGGAGTGAGTGTGAAGGGTTGTTTCTGATTTCTATATGTGTGGCCCTATAAAGGACAGGTGACCTGTTCAGGACATACTCCACCACTTGCCCGAGAACAACTGGGAAAGTTTCAACTCTCACATTTGCATTTTATGGCATTACACCTCACATACGAAATTATTTTATTATTGTTGAACTAATGAAATATTGAATAAAGAACAGTATGAGCACATTTAATTACTCCCCCTCATTTAAGAGGATTATAAAAGTGTTGACATTCATTCATAACTAAACCAAAGGAAATGTAGAGGCCAACTTGTTTTCCCACCAGTTTGTGGATCAAATACACTGAAATCAAATTATTTCAAGATCCAATTTCTTAGTTCTGGGTTAAAACACATGCAGCATGAGCTTAACCCGTAAACGCTTTCACTCTAGTCAGATACTTTCATCTGGAGAGCGCCGGCAGCACTGAGAGTCATGTTCTTCGACTTCTCCAGGGCTTTTAACACCATCCAGCCATCGCTGCTCAGGGGGAAGTTGGAGGAAGCAGGAGTCGACTGTCACCTGTCTGCATGGACCATCGACTACCTCACCAACAGGCCGCAGTACGTGAGACTCCGCAACTGTGTGTCTGATGTGGTGGTCTGCAGCACGGGGGCCCCGCAGGGCACAGTGCTCGCTCCGTTCCTCTTCACACTTTACACTTCGGATTTCCACCACAACACGGACTCCTGCCATCTCCAGAAGTTCTCCGATGACTCCGCCATCGTGGGACGCGTGTCCAGGGGGGACGATCTGGAGTACAGGGGGGTCATTGCCGACTTTGTTACATGGTGCGAACTGAACCATCTGCGCATCAACACCAGCAAGACGAAGGAGGTGGTGATCGACTTCGGCAGGAACCCTCTGCCTCTTGCACCGGTGAACATCCAGGGGCTGGACATTGAGACGGTGGAGGAGTACAAGTACCTGGGTGTTCACCTCAATAATAAACTGGACTGGTCTCATAATACCTGTACAAGAAGGGCCAGAGTCGACTCCACCTGCTGAGGAGACTGAGGTCCTTCAGCGTGTGCAGGGAGCTCCTAAGGACTTTTTATGACTCTGTGGTAGCGTCTGCTATCTTCTATGCAGTGGTCTGCTGGAGCTGCGGGAGCTCGGAGAGAGAGAGGAAGAGACTGAACCGACTGGTCAGGAGGGCTGGCTCGGTTCTTGGTTGTGCTCTGGACTCTGCTGAGGAGGTGGGTGAGAGGAGGATGCTGGTCAAGCTGAACTCCATCATGGACAACCCCTCTCACCCCCTACATGACACCGTGGGAGCCCTCAGCAGCTCCTTCAGCCAAAGACTGCTCCTCCCACGCTGCAAGAAGGAACGCTACCGCAGGTCCTTCATCCCTACAGCCATCAGACTCTATAATAACCAACTGTAGCCACCCGAGTGCAATAACCTGTTTCTCTGAAAGTGCAATAACCTTCGCCCGCTAAATACCTCAAGTATTTTTGCACATGTAAATATTATCCGTCTTTTGGGTTTACTATTTTCTCTTGTACATTGCTCATTTTTCTACATTTTATATTGCTCTTTTTTTTAAATGATTTTGCTATTTATTTGTTATTTAAATTTTTTTAGGATATACTTTTTTATTACTTGTCATACTTTCATGTGTATTTGTATTAACCGTTGAGCGTGTGTTTGTTTTGCTGCTGCACAATTGAATTTCTCCTCTGGAAGATCAATACAGTCTATTCTATTCTATTCTACTGTTTCCTACATGCCCTTTGCATTTTCCATCCAATTATACATTAACTCAGGGCCGGCCCAAGCCTCCAAATTTTGCTTAGGGCCCCCTTAAGCAAAATTTGACTTTGAGGCCCTTTATTTAGCCAATATTATTGTTAATCATTCACACATGTACAGTGCTGTTTACATCCTATTGACGGCCTCACAGGTCTTTACACATGTATGTGGCAGTCATTGATGCTGTTACTGTATCCCTAAAGGTAAAATAAACAGAATAATAAGTAATACCAATGCAATAATAATACAAACAATATCAATAAATGAATGATGAATAATGTTCAGGGTGCCACATATGGTTTTTAATCTCAAAGGGTAGCAAGTCCAGCTACGAGAGTGGCCTGGGTTTAATTTACACAACATTCCAACATTTTGGTTTCAAAAAAGTGCAACAGCAATGTGGAACAATAAGTTGAAGTGCAAGAACAACAAAACTGTGCAACAACAAATAACACTTAGATATATAAAAATAATAACAAAGTCAATTGTACAAACAAATGGTTTAAAAAACAAATATGAAATTGAATAATTAGTTGTAAATGTGTGCAATTCTTTCTTCATGTTATACCCTGTTCTTCCTAAATATTCCAGCCACTCCTTAAACCTGTGCTTCCTGGCTTTTCTAGAGGCAAAATCACTTATGACATCACTATTAGAAATCTGATGGCCAACTTTGTTGTTAATATTAGAGAAAAGAACTTTCCATGTCGAGCCCGCGCTCGCTGAACCCAGTTCGAGCCCACTTCACGGGTGAGAGCCTGCTGCAGCTGCCACTTCTGCTGACAGCAGACTGGGGGAGAAAAAAAACATTTCTTTGCTTTTGTGATGTATGAATGACAAGTGCAGACAGGTTTGTTGTTGTTTTGGTGTTGGGATGACAGCAACTGGTTTTTAGTGATAAAACGCCTATTTGAGTCCAACTGGTACTACATTAATTTTGCGCATTTATATTTTTTTCAAAATGATTTGGCCAGAAGTCATCTCGGGACCTCAAAGTTGAGATGGCCTTATGCAAAATCATATCACTAGCAAATGGGGACTTTAATGTCTGCTATCACACATTAGCAAAAACTTTATATATGTATATGTGTATATATATATATATATATATATATATATATATATATATATATATATATATATATATATATATATATATCATAATAATATAATTATCCCTTAACAATTATTAATAATTAATAAAGTAGATTACTTATCAAATTGAATTATTCAAAATGACTTAATTATTTTCGGGGCACCACCTGGATTTTAACCAGGAAAATGATAACTTAACAACAAAAATCAGTCTCAAGATTAATTATTCTACAGAATACAATAGAAAGGTGAAATCCGAACGCTGGCTTCGTCACTCAATATCCGTGGCAAATGCGCGTATAATAAACAAGGACGACTTGTTTCAATCAGAAATGTATTCACCTCAGTGTCAAGCAGATGGTAAAACAGCACTCCGGGTAAACTCTGATGGTTCGCTACATTAACAGAGACAGAAAATTAGACGATGCAGGTCTTCCGATCATGTGTGTGTGTGTGTGTGTGTGTGTGTGTGTGTGTGTGTGTGTGTGTGTGTGTGTGTGTGTGTGTGTGTGTGTGTGTGTGTGTGTGTGTGTGTGTGTGTGTGTCAGAGCAGCGTTGCGTCGTGCGGGGACGCAGTCTGGGGACGGGTCACGCTGCGTTATGTGGGCACGTAGCCAACGGGGCGTGCTACGTCATGCCATGGGAACAAGCCTCCCAGAGGGCGAGTCACCCCACGTTAGTGCCCGAAAGGAAAGTGGCGGAAAACGAAATTCAGACCACGAGTAAAAATGGCGAACCACCACGTGAGCCTGACGCGTTACCGTGTTAATCAGGGGAGAGAAGGAGGAGCGGATCAGCAGATCGCGTTCTGACGTCCGCCGGCTTGCCTGCGGAATCCTGATGCGTCACACAAATTCCAAAAAAATAAGTTTATGAAGAGTTACGCAAGCTCACGCCACCAAGACATGTCGCAGAGTAGATCTATGTGTGGAGATCTCAGTTTTCCTCATGACTAAAGCGACCAACCGATTGGTTGGAAAAAAGGAAGAGGAACAAGACTGGCCAGAAGCAGGCTCTCTCTTTCAAACTACAAGTACTAAATCAGGCTCCTTTTACACAAAAAATCTGAGCATTTAAATAGATCCTCTGTAAAGCATCAAGAAGCAGCTGCAAGTCAAGCTGTTCTCAAAGTATTAAAAGAACAAGAAATGGAACAGCAAGAGATTGGGAAACTTGAAGCTGAAGTCAGGAAAAGAGCAAGAAGCCTCGTTTAGACAAAGGCACTTGGAGAGAGAGGCAGAAGAAATCAGATTTAAGAATGCGGAGAGAAGCAGATGATGCAAAGTTTAAGGCCCAACAAGAAGAAGAGTATGCAGTTCTTCAGAGACCACTTGACAAAAACAGAACAGCACTTGGAAAAGGTCAAGGATGTCAAGGCAGCACAAGCAAGAATGCAGGTTTATGACCAAATGAGTGTAACAGAGGAGCACAAGGTTGACATACCAAAGATTAACATGGAAGTTGGAGGTGTTAAACATGTAAGCTTCCCATCTCAGCATGAACATGTCTTACCCCAAGCTGCAGCCAGCCCTATAAATGATGGTACATCAGACCTTGTTAAAGCGCTAGCTAGCAAGTACACTAAGTGCTAGTCATATCCCTGTTCCTGAACCTGCTGTGTTTTCTTGGGATCCCTTAAGTTACAGGGACTGGAAACTGTCATTTCAAATGCTGATAGAACCAAAAGAATATTCCAGACACTAAGAAAATAGTCTACTTTTGGAGATATGTGACCGGATCTGCTAAAAGCACAGTTGAAGGATACTTCCTGCTTTGAACTGAATCCGTATATGCCACATAGAAGATTTAGATGAAAGTTAAGGAAATCCATTCACTATTGCAACAGTTTATAGAGACAAAACTACAAGCAGGGTCCAAAATTACCTCCTAGGGACAGTTTTGAACTAAGAGACTTTGCGGTGTCAGTGTGCTGCCATTTTTCTGGTGCTCGTGGAGCAATTAGGGTTTGGTGCCTTGCTCAGGGGCCCAAAGTGGTTCACATTGGTCTAGGGTTGCCACCTTTCAGAAATAGAAATAAGGGACGCCCTGATTTCAGCAGCGCAGGAGCCAAAAAAAAGCCCCAAAACTTCTAAACTGAATAAAAATGTGTTTATTTTATATGAAAAAACTAAATGCTTTGATTTAAAGTTTAAAGTGCTTTAATAGCATTGAACTTGCATGACTGTACAGACAGACAACCATACTAGCAACTGAACTAGCATCCTATGCTACGTATATTAATTTATTTCAATAATTCAACTAGAATATGGTGTAAAAGTTAATTTATTTCAATAATTCAACCAGAAAATGGTGTAAAAGTTAACTTATTTCCATAATTCAACTAGAATATGGTGTAAAAGTTAATTTATTTCAATAATTCAACTAGAATATGGTGTAAAAGTTAATTTATTTCAATAATTCAACTAGAATATGGTGTAAAAATGAATGAAAATACGGGACAAATCGCGTCCCGTATTAGTTCAATACGGGACGCAACATTTTTTTCTCAAATAAAGGACAATTCCGTATTTTACGGGATGGGTGGCAACCCTACCTTGGTCCCCATCCTCCAGACCCAAGCCCACCTCTGTAAACACTAGACTACCACTCCCCACCTAGACTACCACCCACATGAAGAGACTGAGAATATTAGTAATGGATTTCGAGGTACAGATTCTCGTCCCTGTTGCTTCATTCTTGGCTGTGAACGACTCCACTGAGCTACCTGATAGTTTGCCAGAATCTTCTTGGGATTATCAACACTGTCCATAGTTTCATTGAACTCCACAACAGCCAAGGCTGCAGTTAATTTGGCCTACGCGTCCTTGTAATCTACTTCCAAAGTCCTACAAACAAAGGAAGCTTAATATAACTCCTTCCTCAGCTTGATAGCCTCCTCTTCTCTAAAACCCCCATATTCAATGAGGGGCCTTTCTGTCTCCACCCCCACCAAGAAAAGTTACGTGATAATGAATGAAAAGGCAACAATGCCAATATTAAGATAAGGATCAGCTGTTTTCTTCATTTTATTTTGTGAGGGCTGTTTTATTTTTTTAATCTTGTTACATGTGCAGTACATTTTTAAAATCACTGTTTCATCCATCACAATCACACATAAATTAGAAAGATTGTTTAGTATTTTAAATGCTGACGTGTGTTAATGATGTACATGTTGGCCATGGTGAACTCCAATTGTGTTTTTAAGCTAGAGTGGCCCACTGCATATCAAACCTTCCATCTATCTACTGACCACTGGTGGGGGATTTAAAGTGCCACTAATTCAATGGCCAGTGACACGTCAGACTATTTATTAAAGTACACTAACCTAATGAATGGCCCATAGAATGGGGAGTTAAAACATTTACTGTCCTAAGAGAGAGATAGAGAGCAATATACACAAAAAGAGGATGGGAAAGGGGAAGAGAGAGGGGGGTAAAGAAATGAGAGAGTAAGAATAAATGACCCTCCGTATAGAGTTAAGACGTTAAAAGTGCAAATAGACAGCTGACCCTCTTAAAGCTCGCACATGCATACATCCAGCAAAGCCACTTTACACCCTGTGTGATAGAGGGATGGCGAAGAGAATGGGAGAACATAGGCAAAGGGTGGAGAATGGGATGGCCCAAGAAGATGGGATGTTAGAGGAATTGAAAGAGGCACGAAACAGAGGGGAGGTGATTGAACTGGTCTGATTTATAGTTAGTCAAATATGATTTTAAAAAAGTGACAAAAAAGATTGATGGCGATATCAAACAATGAATGAAAGATATAAAAAAAGAGATACAAAAGAATGAAACAAAGAGGACACATACATTCTTGGTCACAATATGATAGCAGTTCATGTCTGAACTGTTATAATATATTTTTGTCTTGCTATGAAAATAAACAAATTGTGAGATATTAATATTTTAAGCATCCAAATTTAACGCTAACAACATTAAATCCTCACCTTCAGTCAAAGAAAATGGAAATTATTGACACTGTTGATACGTCTCTCTCCCACACACTATATATGCACTTATATATATTTCTCTGTGCTTAGGAAGGGGGGTTGTGTAGCTTATCTGAAGAAAAGATAGAGATATAAATGTTAAATCAAAAACCTTCTGTTTCACAGTTTTTTGTATTTCAATTCAGTCTCCATAATATTTATTTCAGTGGAGTACATATGCTGCATATTTCTTTTGTATTTTCTACCTTATGTGCCATGTTTGTGCATTAGGTCATTTGTCAATTTGTACTGTTATTCTTCTTATCTGTGTTGCAGCGAGCGTATGTCAGGGGAATTAGATTCTGTGAAAGGCCATTACCACCATGAGCCTGTGTCAGTATGCCTGTGAAACCCAGGGGAACCCCACCACTGATACAAGAAGATGGGGGGGCGGTAAAAGACACACAAGGCAAAAACGACACACAGACATATATGTACATGTATATGTGTCTATGCTTGTGTAAGGGGTTATATAGTCCAGAAACTAGCCGATGAAACACTATCAATATGATCGGTGTGAAACTGCCACACATTAGCACTTCACAGGCCACATACCCTAAAACAGATACTCACCCTTGGAGACCCAACCCGTTTGACACAGTATTAAGAGGTGAAAACCATATCATCTTTCTCTTAGACTGAATAGAAATATCTCTGGATTAAATGAATGAAGAAGACTTACTATGTAACTGTGTTGACTGTAGTTCTGAATGAACTTCTTCATTAATCTGAAGAAAACAGTAAGATCTTACCCAAGCACTACTTTCAAAACAATACAAAATTGAGGACACCATTTTAATTTTGAACATGCAAACAATAAATAAATGGGGCCAGAAATGCAACCCTGTGGAACTCCAAGAATACATTTTTGCAAGGACTATTAACCTGTACTAGCTTTAAAAAAAACAAAAATGGCATTCCTAATCATGGTTTCATTACTGAATCATTACCTACACCGTAGAAATAAATCAACATGATTCTAAAACAACATAAATAGAGTGTACAGTTTTTTTAAAATCTTAGCTTAAGTACAGTAACAATGGTTTCCTTGCACACTGTAATCCACACTTTTTTGTTTGAACTGATCTTCAAATCACTTCGATCTGGATTATATCCACTTTAAGCCTAATGATAACAAAACTACATTGAGACAACAAGTGAGTTATGCAGAGTACACGTTGATAAATGAAACCAATGAGAACTTTCAACTGAGAAAGAATTACAAGTTAAAAAAAAAACTGGTTGGAAGAGATTATTAAAGCAAAGAGGGGGCAGTACAGAGAAGGATGAAAGATGCTAAGAGAGATAGAGCTACAAGGTGAGTTGTAGATAAAGCCAGAGGGCGGAGGAGGAGAAGAAAAGAGTTAAGTTGGCCATTAGCGATGCGGCATGTGGAACTCACTCTAACATGCGTTCCACAAGGTTAACGATAAGAGCCCTGTAGCAGCTGAAATGCTCAAGTAGCTTTTATTGTATCATAATAATGAATCAAAGATGAAATAAAACAAATGAACTCCAAAAGACAAGCAACTAAAATAAAACATCTGTGTGGAGGGCTGAGTGCGCAGGCAGCAACCCAAGCAGAAGAACGCAAGAGATACTGTAAGGGGAGTGAAGGAGAAAAGCTATAAAAATCTGACTCTTTCCATTAATATTGTCTTATGTCATCTGGTTGAAAAATATTTGCCTGCAGGTCAAGGCTCCCACTGTTAGGGAAGGCTTCTTAAAACGCTTCAAAGCTCTATGCTACATTAAATATCTGGCGTCTGCATCCCATTTACTTTTGCTTGCTTTTAGGGAGGGCAGAGAAAAACCCGGAAGGTGTGAACGTGACTAAGCAACACGAAATAAAAAAACGACTAATGAAACAAAGAAAAGGTTGATATCTGAAAATGAGCAGAAGTTGCATATTTAAAAAAAGAGATGCATTGTGAAACACTGTTTGTTGAATTACTCTTGTTTGCTTAGGATTTTGTGGGATACATTCCTTTAAATGTTGTGAACAGCATGTCTCAATATGTGTGTGTATGTGCCAGAGAAAGTGTGTGTCTGCCCTTGGCAAGAGCAGCAGATCTGGCCCTTCAGAATGGACAGTAGTTAGCCACCCACCGGAGCAAGCTGTTACTACTTCCTTTCCCCTCCCCTGTTGCTTCCTCGTTGTCTCTTGCTTTCCACTCATTCTTTGTCACACTTTTTCATTTGACTTATTCAAAGGGGCAGCAATAAACAACCTGTGTATGAATCTGTGGGTTTTTGCCTATATTTATTTTTTATTCTATTGATAATCCCACTCCTGTCTCGATACCAACTGCTGTAGTTCCCTTTTAGAAAGTGTTAATATCATTGAGGGAGTGACAAAAGTCACTCAGCAGAGACAAACACTGAAGTTTTCCCTTTTTGTAATGGTGCAAGTATATAATTAAAAAAAGCTTGTCATGGCTTATTAGGCTTTAGCATGAAGAGTTCAACCAAACCATGCTGTATTTAAGTTGTTTGCTTTTACATGAGGCGCGAATGCTCAGGTGAATGTACATTTGACCTTATTAGGGCCCGAGCACTGACAGTGAATTAAATTGAACTATTGTATCTGTAGGAAATTTTCTCGTTTTTCTCCTTCCGACGAAATGAGGGCCTTTTTGCCCCCCTAAACGTGCCCCAAAAGTCACAAAATTTTGCACGCAAGCCAGGCCTGGCGAAAAATGTTATATTTAATGGTTTGCATTAATGGGCGTGGCCTAATGGCTCAACAGCGCCCGCTAAAAAACTTCGTGCCTCAAGCCCCACAATACGGTTTGACGTACATACACGAAAATCAGTACACACCTGTATCATTTAGCAACTTAAAGAAAAGTCTCCTGGTGCCATGGCCGAAACCAAACAGGAAGTCGGCCATTTTGAATTAATCGTGTCATTTTGGCAAAATTTATGCCATTTTCACGTGTCGTACTTTAACAAACTCCTCCTAGCAAGATCGTCCGATCGACATAAAACTCGCTCAGGAGACACAAAAGACGTTAACGATGAAAAGTTATAAAAATCGTGACTTTTCGTGAAATGGCGTGGCCGTGGCGCCGCGTCAAACTTCAACGTGAAACAGGAAGTGATACTAGTAGCTGATTGGTCGATATGTGATAATTCCTATTTTCTGCAATAACTTTTGAATGGTTTGACATAAAGACTTTTGGGGGTGGTGTCATCGGACATGGTTTTGAGTCCTTGGCCATAATTGGTGCAAATTACCCCCGCCCCTTCTTCTGATTGGTCGATATTTGATAGTTCCTATTTTCTGCTATAACTTTTGAATAATTTGACATAAAGAGTCGTGGGTGGTGTCATCTGACTTAGTTTTGAGTCCTTGACCTTTTATTGGTGAAAATTGCACGCTTATTATAATTAATTACCATCTTAGACATTTATCAGAGGCAATAAAAGAGCTAAAAATATGTTGTACCATGTACAGAATACTCAGTTTTCAGGATGCAATACTCTGGAGAGTTTTTTTCTGACATCAGCTCTCTATGATGTCACAGAAGGTTTAAATTTCCTTGTACTAAAATTTATTCAAAGCAGTGCAGGTCCATATAAATAAAGCAGCACACCTGAGCTGTGACCACAAGGCTGTTGGTGCGTGCTATAGTGTTCACATATGTTCAGTGGTGGACACCACAAGTGAAAGACATTGACATCCTAAAGAAGGAGTAATGTTGAGCTTTGTCAGCTTGTGGGATCCTGGAAGCAACTGACAACCCATGAAAAACAACTTTTAATCGCCACCAAAAAGATTCTGGCTAATTCTCAGGTGTCTCAGATGGTGAAAGCAGTGTTAGGACTGTGTATAGTGAGGGTAGGAAGCTGCTGACTTTGCTGACTTTGACTTGGCTGTGGATGTTGTGGAGCTGCCTCGGCTGAAAGACCTCTACAAAATTGTGAGGACATTTTGCCTCTGGGGACCTTGTGCCCCATCGTGCAGTACCTCTGGATTGACAAACTGGGATGGTGGTTTTCCTTTTCAAGAAGAGGAACCGGAAGGTGTCCTCCAGATACAAGGGAAACACAACCCTTCACATCCCTGGAAATGTCTGTGCAGGGTTGCTAGGGAAGACAGTCCAGTTGATGGACTTCCTCTTCAGATTCAGGAGGAACAATGCAGGTTTTGTCATAGCTTTGGAACAAAAGACCAGCTCTATATTCTTGCTAGGGTCCTGGGGGACATCTGGAAGTCTGCCAAACATGTCTACATGTGCTTTGTGGACTTTAGGAAGGCCTTCAACTGTGTCCCCACATGTGTGGTGTGCTTACGGAGTACGGGAAACTGGGTCCAAAGATGAATTCCCTTTGGTCCACATCGGATTTGCTCCGGGCACGATCTGAATTTCATCATAGGTTTAAATACACAACTTTTATCGATATGAGCTCTTGGCAAAGACGTGGTATGGTGGGGTTCTGGTTCAGTGGTGGTAGGATTTCATCTGTAATTTTTGCAGATGATGTAATTCAGCAATGTAGAATCTGCAGTAATGCAGAAACTGCTATGCACTTATCTGTTGTGGTGAAGAAATTTGAGGCAAAAGTCAAGACACTGTTTACCGGTCAATCTATGTTGTGACTCATCTACCTTATGCTCTTGAATTTAACACAGATCAGAACACAGCAGAACAAGATGCGAAGACAAGTGTCTGACATTTTTTTTTCTCCAGGATTGCTGAACTCTCCCTTAAAGAGATTGAAAGAGGTTTATTCAGTAATCTAGGAGAAATTTGAGGTAGAGCCCCTGTTCCCCATATCAAGTGGAGCCAACTGAGGTGGTTTGGGCATCTGGTTGGGATGCCTCTTGGATGTCTCCCTGGTGAGGTGTTTCAGGAGACATCCCACTGACAAACCAATCAAGAAGGCATTTCACTGCAAAGATAAATTCCCCTGTAATTGGGTTAGTTAATTTTGCAGAGTTACGCTCATGGCGATGGAGATAGATATCTTAATGAACCTGGTCCCTGTTGATGTGACTGATGATGTTACAGAGAAAAGCAAACTTCTTGGTAGATGCTGACAACATAAAGACATTTTTCTATTACAATATGTTATGACTGTGCTCTTGCTTAAGAGTGACCTGTTATTATGTTCACTGCAATAATGCCAAGTTTATGTTTTTATCCTGAGTCTGCTTCTTAATACCAAACACTCCACTTATTAAATTGTCAGTGTTTTAAAGCACATGTTCTGTATTGAGAAGCTAGATTCTAGGTAGTCTTTAAGGTTTTACCTCAAGCTTTTTAACATATTTTTTTAGGATTGGTGATTGGCCTAATTATGAAACCTTTCCAATGCAAATGCCAGGGACGCTCTTTGACCCCAGCCTGTGAGGGAAATTGTCTGTTTTGGGCTCGTTTTTCAGTGACACTCCATTCATCTTTGGTACAAATGCTACAGGTCCGTTCACAGGACGAAAAAATGGCTTCCTTAACATAATCATGTGCCAAAAAAGATCTCCTACATGCTTCAATATCTTAATTTTCTATCTTCCCAGGTTGATGAGCCCCATGTGCAAACAGCACTTATTTACTTGTATACCTTTGTTTCATGCTTGCCATCAAATGTGCTAAATCACATGCTCCCAGTTTGATCCATTGTAGAAGAAACACTTGGCAGAATAAAGAAAAGTTGCAAAGAAATGGAGACACAAGGCCGATTTCAAAACTGGAAGCCTGGTTTTAATTGATATTGCTCTACTGTAATAATCCTGAAAGGCATAGTTTGGAGTAACACATGTAATGTTTCAACCAATAGTAGTTTAAGTTACAGAATCATAGGTCTCTCTTTTTGCATTGAACAATATATACAATGTGAAATAAATACATTTACACAAATGGACATTATTGTTGGAGCACACTTGTATGATACACGTCACAAAAATATACAGTTAATTATTGTTTATCTTTTTTTTTTTATCATTTACTGATGTGAAGCACATCTAAAATCTACGGACATGTTTTCAATAACAATACAGGGTCTTTCCTCATCAAAAACTCTCCTCCACCACTCAGTGGTATTTTCATCATTCAATGTCCTTTTTTCCCCCCCGATGTTCCCAAAGTTTATCTCTCCCTTAAATATTTTTCATATTTGCAAATTCAGACTGCAAGGTTGACTGCAGCACAGGTGGCAGTTACATTTGGGGATTAAATACAGTTTAATGACTAAACACTGTAGAGCTGTAGATAGACAGCGTTTAGCTTCAGCAGTTTTTAGGGGAAGCTATGGAAGAGGGACAATCCTGCTTTGTCCCCTTTGGCTCAATAACTTGTCCCGCTGCTCCAGCTAAACTATAGTTACATGACATGTTTGCAGCAAATGGGTCTAAACTCCATATGAGAGTAATAACATGACGCCCAAAGTCCAACCAAGTAAAAATATTTGTATCAGAGGCTAAGCAAGAAACCAGACCAGCCGTCTTCCACTGCTCCTGATGGAAATACCAGTTTTGGTTGTGGTGGTTTTAATGCTAACTACAGAATCCTCTTAATAAATACAGCATTATTTGGATTTAAAACCCAACACAAACATGTGAAACTCTCGACTCATCAATGTACAGATCATAAGATATTTCAAGCAGGTAAAAGAAAAAAAAAACATGCCTGTACATCTATATATTGATGTGGTTATGAGCAGCAAATTACAACCTCTGCCAACCATTTAACTTCAGCTGGTCAAATTCTGGCGCCAGTCAGCAAAACAAGATGGCACCATCGTGAACCATTTCCAGTTTCAAATATGGTCATAAATCTCATTGAGCCTGTCATTATTCGCCTCAGCGAAACACCTTTTAACACTGCTGAAAAGTTCAGGAGTACACAGGACTTATTCGACAACTGACAAATAAATAAAAACACTAAAAGAAGACGAGCAACATTAATAAAAAGAGCACCTTTCTTCAATACATTTGCGTAGAATAGTAATGTACAGTGAACAGGAATAGATGCCATCTGTCTGACAAAGGTTTACTCGCTCAGCTGCTGAAATCCAACCATGTCACTGGGAACTCGACTTACAAATATCTTGTATTTCTTTAGTGACTTTTCTCTCTGAGAACAATGTAAGTTATTATGATTTCTCAAAGTTGGTGAAGGTTTGAGCTTACTCGTGTATTATGTGGGTTAATTCCAGCAGACTGCAGAACCATGACTCCACAATGTCAGGTATGCTTGGTGGACAGAAACGTTTCTTTCGCCCTACATCAACCAACCCCAAAGCATTTGACTGTAAAGCAGGATATTTTTGAAGAAATTAGCTGAAACAGGAAATATATATTTTTAAATCTTCATATTTTCTCTGTTTGAAACAGTGAAAGGCAATGACTGAGCTGAGCTGGATTGAAGGCAGTTATGTACAGCATGTCTATAAAAAGAGTCACCTATAGTTCTGAATTACTCAAATGTCCCTTTTATTTCAGCTATATTTAACCTAATGATATACAGTAAAACGTTTATTCTACAGGGAAGTTACACAAATGATCCATTTTAAAGGTGTTTCTTCATTTCAATACTTAATATTTAATGATGTATAGTTTGGCAGGCGTGAAAACGTTAATTTGATCCTTGTGGTCTAGTTGGGTTGAGAAGCTTATGTGAGGTTCGGTTCATTGTGAGCAAATGTGGTGCTCAGATCCTCTACAGATGGAACCGAGAGACAGACAGACAGACAGACGGACAGACAGACAACATGGTGCCTACTCTACCCTGTGTTGTCTAAAGAAAGAGCACACAGCACAAGAACGGGAATCACCACAGGAAGAAAATACCAAGTAACACTTGGAGGACGAGATTAAACAGAAAAGGGACTTTAAAGCAAAAACAGATCAAATCAAAGACTTTTTTTTTCTGTGATAGAAAAGCAAACATGGAACACGCAGGCTACATTTTTTTTCCTTGTTTTCATCCCAATAAAATGTCTTATGTTAGAATTATAATCTGTATAATTTACAATATACAGTGCTTAAGAAGACTGACAACAAAAACAAAACAAAAAACAACTAAACACTTACGAATAATACTGATGGTTGATACAGAACATGTGGTGTTGGAGATCAACTACACTCCTCAGCTGTGACAAGTTGCCATTTTATATTAGATTACATATTTTAGCGTTCATATTCAGCTTTAGACCTTTCATGAATAAGACAAAGAAATCCTTTAATTGTTAAGCTGTTAGAGCTCTAATCAGTCAGCCACAAAGTATGGGTCTTTGTCTAGCAAGAAAATAAGCGCCTCTTGATTCGACCAAAAAAATGAAGCACAACTTCCTGTCAGCTCAGCTTTTCCATTTCCTGTTTCCAGAGAAACTGTCAATTTTACCTAGCAACAATATTGGTTCTGACAGTAAAATTAGCGTCAAAAAATGCAATGATCTTCCTTTAAAGTAAGCTAAAGCTACAGTTTTGCTAAGTTAAAGTCACATCTTAAATTACTATTCTGCAAGATCTCAGTAGTTTAGTTTATATCGAGGACTAATGAAGCTGATTTAAATGACAACGCAAGCTAAATTGGTAAGTAGCATGACAGGAGGTACATTTATGCATATCAGTAAAAATGCATGTGATACATTCCCTTACCAAACCTTTCCTCTCTGCCTTTTGTCAATTTTGGTGGTCCAGACATTGTTTTTGCTACAAAGAATTTAACAATTTTCCTAAAGGTTGTTCTGCGAGTTGCTACTCTCTAAAACTGAGTGAGTGGTTTCTGCAGTTTGTCCAAACTGCTTTCAAAAAAACAGCGATAGCCACAGCAGGCTGAAGTCCCCAAATTGATAGAAGCCATTAAGGTGGCTCCTTTGAACTATCTCATAGTCTATGGTAGCGAGCTAACAGGAAGTAGACAATGTCATTAGTTTAGGCTGGCATTAGTATTTTGCTAGTTCCATTGTCCCTGGCACACATCTGGATTAAATACAATGACCCTGATGGTCCCCACCCTAAACCCCAAAAACATGCACTTTAATGTGCAAATGGGCAGAAAATATATCATGATAATTGTTGGTTATAAACAAAGAACTGTCTTGCTTTAATCCAATTAAATGTGACCATACAAAGAGTCTGACTGCAAGAAAAGTGCATGCACTGTAGCAACTGCAAACCAGACGTCTTTAACCCAATTACTTACGGTCCCTCAGACAGGTTTTTATGTAAAAATAGCATAAATGTCTCATCCCGACATTTCTGGTCCATATTCTTCCTGACTACCGGTCGCTAAGAAGTGAAATGTCGACTGTTATCTAATAGCTTATGGCAAGTTACACAGAGAGAAAGAGAAGCAACAAATTCTCCAAATCCTTGCCTTCCCTGTCCAACATTTAAGACTGGCACATCATGTTAATATTGCAGACTTATATATGCACAAATCCCTCCTTTTAAAAACCACTATTGCTCAGAGTTTCTAAGATAAACTGATTTGTTAATATATTATTACTTGTTATATTTATATATGATAATTGATGAAAGTGGTCAGGCTGATAGAAAAAAGGAAGGACATATTGATGAAATAATTCTAGGAAGACAATATGAAGAAAAAAAAACAAAGCAGTGTTACATGTCATATACAGGATGATAATTATTTACAACCCTAACATTGGTATTATCACTAAGATTATTTTCAACATAGAAATGGAGAACAAAATAAGGAGTTTTAAAGTAACAATAACTGTTCTTCAGTCAGTTTTGTCAGCATACATTTCCTTCTGGTTTGTAGTGCGTTGAGTAACAGAAGCTCTATCTACACTCCATGAACAGGTCACAATTAGCTTTTTACTGACAAAACACATGAGCTGGAAGCTGGTAACACTGTGGGGCAGGGAGGGTAGCACTGAGCTGAGATTTTGTAGCTTTTGGAGTGTGGGTTACGAGCATGAGCTGCATTTTTGTTAACGGCACATTGATACACTGAAATTGCTGCTGAATGGTATTTGGAGAGCTGCAAACTGGGGCCACTTAGTTGCTAAAAATGTTTCAAAAAGATGTCCGTACACAAGAGAAGAGTTACAGAATACACAATTCCTGCCGGGGTTCCATTTATGACTTTAGATGGAGTTTGACATTGTTATTAGTTATCAGGAAGCCCTACTGATAAACCCTACTGATCAGTCAGGCCTCGTGTGGTTAGACACAAGTGCAGTCTTGCACACAGTCATCCTTATTTGAAATCATTTTTAGGCTCATCAAGTCTTCAGACACTGTTAATGATAGTGACAATTTTGGGAGAGCAGAATCACTGTTCCTCAGCAAATACAACAGATGTTTAAGCAGTAGTTGAAGAAGGGGAGTCATGGGAAACCAGGAGCTGAATTTAGGTACAACCAGAAAGTGCTTACGGCAAATCTTTCCAATCCTGGTCCAAGAAACGTCAGGACCAGCTGGATTTTACAACAACCAGAGAAAATTTAAACAAATATTGGGACAGAAAACCAGCAGTACTCCTGAGGCCCAGGACTGAAAACCACCTAAAAAAAAAGAAAGAAAGAAAGAAAAATAAACAGTTTTGGGTTATTACAATAACGTTTGCTGGCATCCTCTGAATGGATGATTCCATTCTTTGGCAGGGCAAATCTCCTCTTCTTTTCTTTCTGTCCATCCTTCCAAATTTCACTGTACATGTAGATTGACAACAAATGTCATTAATGTTTTCTAAGTGTTCTTTTTTTCTTCTCCACACTTGTTTTCTTCTTGAACACCTAAAAAACTGTTGGGGTAAATAGGAGGAGGAAAGGAGTCACAAGTGCAGTCTTACAGTCTTTCAGGTCTTCAGCTGAAGACTTAAACTTTCCTTTACATGTGTCTTCATCTAATTGACAATAACATCTTAATTGCTGTTCGACGCATAAGTGTTTTGTCAACATCAGGATGTGGAGTCAGTGTAGTATTTGTTTTGTAACCGTCATAAAATATTTCTGGAAATATCTTCTTTCCTTGGTCATGAGGTTTTAAGTCTGTCTGTCCACACCTCCCCGAAAACAAATTCAAGTGAGCGCCCTCGTGTCATAGACTTGTAGTTTAGGGTTCAGGTAAGACGTTTAGATAGATTCTTTATTCACAGGGGACGTGTCACCAAACAAGCCTCTGGAACAGGTTTCTGTGAGTGTCGTGTAAGAGTGTCTGCTTGTAAAAGAGCAAGAGGTCATTCAAAGTTGTTGATCAAAGTTTAAAATGAAGCTCAAAGTGGTTGAGACTGGCGTCTAGGTGTCCTTCCCTCTAGTCCCCGTTCTCAGACCTTGGCTTCCAGCAGCTCCAAGAAGAGTTTGTGCATTGGGACCTTGCCATCTTGCTTGATGCTGTAGAAGTGCTGCACAGACTTGGTGGAGGTCTGCCGGAGCAGAGGGAGCGTCATGAGCAGCTTGCCCGCCCTGCGGGGATCCTCCTGGTGCTGGGCAGCCTCATAGTCCTGCAGGGCCTCGTGCAGCACATCCTGGAGCTTCTGCACTGCATCCACATCCTCAATATGCATTGAATCTGGAGCAGCAAGGAGAAGAAACAATGTAAGACTAAAATTAAAAAGAAAACACTGTCAGGCACATGTAGCATCCTCCACATCCAGCCTTGCCTTTTTATGAAGTTCATATTCATCTATATTATATACGTCAACCATCATTAAACAGGAAATGTAGCCCTGTAGTTAGTTGATGTTGAAAAACATTTAACAAGAAAAAAGAGGTCTTTTTAAAATAAGTTCAACCTTTTAGCATGCAGCAGAGCTCACAGGTACGCTGTGTTAAAATCTCCCACAAATCTGGGATGATGTGTTCAACAGTGTGTGTCTTTTACAGGACCTGTGCCCCCTCCCCATGCTGCGTTATTGAGTCAGTTCACCAGAGGGGAAGAAGTGCTAAGGATATAATCCACAATCCAAACAGGAGCGATGCGTGGATGTTCCTAAGAACCAACTATTTGGACTGAAAATTCTACAAATGCAAATTCTATTGAACTGGATGTATTCAGCAAAAAGGGCAAAATACTTAAATTTGCATTTGAATGTAAATTGCTGAATAACATAATGTTCAGACCACTGAAGAAATATAACATTAACATGAAACGACAGATACAACATAAGAAAAGAAACATTTAACATTACATTTAAAACTAAAGTGATTGTGTTCTTAGCTTTCAAGATGAACTTTGAAACATTTGGCAGCCGGTTGGAACTAAATGCAGACACAGGGCCTAATAGCCACACCCTGCCCCACTATCTGTCTTCAAAGTGTGGACCTGTGGGTGTGATGAATGGACAGTTGAAGAGACGAGTGGGTGGGGTAAAAAGCGATAGACTCGTAGAATGATGAAGAGACGCAGCAACACCTAAGACGTTGTGTGTGCGTGCATAAGTACGCGGCTACACACATCTGTAATCTCTCTCTGAGCTTGTGTGTGAGGTGTGTTTCAGCATGTACGGCAGTAAAGGATGAGAATGTCCCTGAGTAATAATGCTCCATATTGCCCCTTAGGGAAGCAAAAGTCTTAATGTGAGCTGGCCTTTAGCTCCCAACCTCCGATCAATGCCTCCGATCAATGGCTACATGCATGTTAAATAATAATCACAGGACAACTATCAATACCTCTCCACCCACCCCCTCCACCGTCACCACACCCACATACATAGCACAGATCTGATGAGGTGCTGCAACCAATAGTGTGAGTGCATGTGTAGACATCAATGATGCTCAGGTATTTCATATATCCACACATTAAGTTGCACTCACAAAAGATGACATCACAAACTCGTCTGTACTTTGCAAAAAAAAAAAAAAAACCCACGTAACTACAGCACTCTCATTACAATTTCTTTGTTTCGTTTAAGACGGTTGTGTATCTGCAACTAACACGTGGAACAAAACAGGTGAATAAAGTCAAGTACAACAAATGCCTGAAACAATTGGTTCTGATGAAGTAGCCGTTAGGCACAGAGGTGCACAAAGCCTCAGAAGGGAATAAAAGCAAACAAACCATGACATATAAAGTATGATCAAGTGGGAAACAACCATTGTACTGCTCAAATAAAATGTGTCAACACAAGCATTTAAACACAGATGTGCACACGAACACACAATCAAATACACAGAGCTGGATCTATGGAGTGTAATGCGTGTATCAGTATGCAAGACCAGGCCAAATACTGGGCTGGATTCAGTTGGGATCAATAGAAAGCTCAGTTCTTACTGGTTCTCAGATTTTATGCTTGAATTTTTTTTAATTTTTTTTTAAATTTAGAGACATGAGTTAATGGATATGTGCAAAAGAGTTAATGTATCCAAAATAAGTGAGTATTGAAGGACTCCAAGAAATTTCTTCCAGTCCAGCCATTTGTAAAAACAAAAAGAAAAAACAAAAAAAATACAAAAATCAGAGGTGAAACTCAATTTTAATAAGTTTCCCAATTTTTTGTTTAGTCTTGCGATTAGGCTGACAGACGTGGCTCGTGTTCGTACCATAACTCGGCGTACATTCAGTGGGGAAACAGCAGCATGTTAATGAGTACAAGCTGTTAAAGCACACATGTTAACACACACATAAATACATGCAAACATAATTGCACTCACACAAATACAAAAACAAACATGTGCCCCCGGTTTTCCATGGTTAGTTTAGCTTTCTTTACACGTAGGGCACGTTTGCTAACATTTCTTAAGGCTTGGCTTCATTAATTCAGACAATTAGCATCCTGTGAATTAATTAGTGTCAGTGCCCTTCAAAATGCTAATGCTAGCATTCTGTTGTCTTGAAAAGCAGTTAAGAGTCTGGGCAAGGATACAAAGTTTGTACTGTATTTGGGCATCAGCTGTCTTAAATTCAGTCCCTTCCAGGAATGAGCATTAGGAAAGTGAAAGTAATTTTTTGGCACCGCTGAGCAACCTGCCACAGCTTCCAGGAGGCTATGAAGGGAGAGACAGAAGTTGTCTTTTTTTTTGTGCTTTTGCTTTGATTGTCTTCTGGCAAAGGTGTCCACCAATTTTATGTGAATTACGGCTGGACCGAAATAATCAGATATTTGACATTTGTCCATTAGGTGAACATCAGATTTTCATTTTTTGTATCCAGATATTCTCATGTCCAACAAGGTGTAATTTTTATTGCACCAATAAAATGTGGCACCATTATAATGCAGTGTTTGCTGGCCAGCGGGAGACGGAGCTTTCACCGTCTGGCTCTTCTAAGATTGAAATCGAAAATGTACTGAGTAATAGCTCAGAGTAACGTGATTTTTGCACTGCAAAGTCAGCAAATTCCAACAGGACAACTGTATAGTTTAGCTTGTTTTATTTGATACAAGTACATTATTTTATAAATGTAAACATTAGAACACAAAAATATATACTTTAGAGTAGAGAGAAATTCAAAAGCACCACTTTTGATTCTTTGAATGATTAATTGAATTTTCTGTTGTTTTATAGAGAATGCGAGGATGTCAAATCTGACTGAATGACAGAATATTACTGCAGTAAAGTATGTTATTTTTAACTTTTGTTTTCATTCTCTGAAGAATGTAAATTATTTTTTTTTAATGTTGCTTAATGGTTTATGTAAAGGCTGTTTTCCAAAAATGTCATCACAGTTGTCCTTATGATTATAAACGCTGTTGTCCAGCTGGCAGAACCAGTGGGTTGCAGTAGAATTTACTTACATCAACATACATATATATATATATATATATATATATATATATATATATATATATATATATATATATATATATATATATATATATATATATATATATATATATATACATACACACATGTATATGTGTGGCTGTGCTTGTAGACTGGAGGTGGCAGTTCAAGACGAAAAGTCCCCTCCATCCCTATTAAAAGCTCTCGCATCACATTCTCCCATTCAAACACATTGTATTGACAACTCCCCCCTTGTAATTAAAGAGTACTGAAGAGCTGGCTGGCTTCCAAGACAAAGTTCAAAAGACGGGTCATGAGAGGAAGAAGGGATGTGTGTGAGTGAAGGAGTGCGTGTCAGTCAGCTGTCGATGCAGCTGGACACATCAGAGGGCTGGCTGTATCGACAGATTTTGGGATCTAATGATTTCACCTTATTTAACAGGCATCTGAAGAGACGACTATGCTAATTGTAAAGGGACGGCCACCTCGATTGGGGGTGGGTTTGAGACGGAACAAGGTTGTGTGTGCTCCTACTGCACCCCTGTGCTAGTTTAGCATGCGTAAAATATTTATTTGCACGTGTTACACCTGTGACTAATAGAGTGTGATGAGACGACCGGGTGCGACTTTGACGGTGAAAGTGGGAAGCTTAACATCTGCCTGCGTAGTTCAAAGGGAAACAGAAATTGTGTGTAAGAATGCATCGTGTGCTGTGTTTGGATGCAGACTACTGGAATCAGTCTTCTGATGCTTCAGCTTAAATGAGCCCCATGGGACTGGAGATTCCTAGGATTAACTCTCCCCCAACCACACCAACACAAACATGCACAGACAAAAACAGCTGAGAGTGACGAGTTTCCTACCTGAGTTAGCTAAAGCGATAGCCTTGAGAGTCACAAATTCCTCCTTCTCAAGTTTCATAGATTTGTATTTCTTGACCAGCTGGAGGATGGCGTTGTTCAGGTCCAGAAGTCCGGCCAGCTTGGACTGATCCTCGTCCATGATGTAATCTTCAGCGTAAACCAGCTGAAGAGAAGCACGGAGTTACGGTGAGCTTGAAAGCAAAATGTGCGTATGTTGATGTCGTGGCTCCAGCAAACGAGTACGAAGGCGATGCTTACCTTGTCTTCAAAAGACAGTGAGCGGTACACAACGCGGAGGATCAAAATCTCCATCCATGCACTCTGCAGTAGACTCATCTGGTCGGCCAAAGACAGCGTGGAGAAACCTGGCCAAGAATCATACAAGAGAAGATAAACGGTTAATCATTTGTACCCCAACTTACAGCCAAGGGCTATTTTACCATTGTTTTGCTCTTCAAAAGAAGAAAAAATTAACGCTGATCATTTATTTTAACACTGTAGTATTATTTGCAGTATTAAACACTTGTAAAATGAATAAATGTGCATTTAGGATTAAAACTAGAAAGTAAGAAAGAAAATGAATCGACGAGAACAAAGCTTGTTTTGAAGCTAGTTAGAGGGTCAAGGTCGACTCCTCTCTATTCCCTCCCCTTCATCCATTCACTTGACCAGAGTCCTTCTCCTCCTCCTCGTCTTCCTCTCTCCCCCGTGCCCAGGGCTATTCTCTGGAGGAAAGCAGGCCTTATCTCCCTCTGCCACAACCTCCATGGATCAATGCTGGCCATCGTTGCTGCGCTGCTCAAAAACACACACTAATTGCTGCTGCGGCCTTAACGCCGCTTGTTTCTGTGGCGTCAACTGATGTCTTTTTATTTTCCTATCTGCCTCCTTCTCAGTCACAGCCTGTGACGGACCATCTGACCGTGTACACGTTTGCTTGATTCTTTCTTCTCGATGCATTTCGGACCCGTTTGCTCCGTCCGGTTTTGCCCTGCCGTTCTCGTTCGCTGCATTTTGCCATCATTTCAAAGCTTTTGATTATTTTCTTACTTAAGCGTACAAGTCTCTCACTTATCGTCTGTCTTTCTCATTCAGTCTCTTTAATGGAACACCTGCCCACTCACACCTCTCTTCACAGCTGTCCTCTCCTCACACACCTGTCCATTCACACCTGCCTGTCTGCTTCTGTCTGTTTGTGGGAGTGCAAGCTTTCATGGGGAATGCAGAGACAGTGGGCCATGCAAGCACACCTGTCAGACCTCGCTGCAGCTCTTCAGGTTGGGCGTTTGAGTGTGTTTCTGAGACGAGCATCCTGCCAGGTAAGGCAGCCAGATGACAGGGAAGATATTTCTTCAGCAACATCTGCTGCGATGTGCCTCCCCTTGAGATGTTAGGTGTGCGAGGGAGCATGTGTTTGGTGGATTTGTCTGCGTACATGTGCATTAGGGCCTTTTATCTTGCAGTGTGTTGATGGGTAATGGCAGGCGTCTCATTATGTCCAGGTCGCAAGCTATTGTTGTTTTTAATGTGCTCTAATTCTTTCTATCTTGAACCATACACACACACATACAAAGATTTACACTGCTGCCACACAACCAGAGACACACAAATACAATACCAATCATGCATAGACATAAATGCACAGGAACATACTGGAATTAATCCAAATGTGTATGATTAATACGCACACACACATATGGCACAGTGAAGAGAGCAGCATCGTTGCCAACTGGCAGTGTCTTATTCTACTTAATAAAATCATCAGAAGGGATTAGAGGTAAATTTCTGAAGGGGGCCTTTGTGCACCCACACATGTACACACAGCACACACATCTTCACAGAAGTCTTTAGGGGATGTGAAGGACTTGATATCATTGCCTAAATGGGAATATTGGATTGCAAAACTAAAACACTTATTGAAATTGTTCAATGAAGACGTGAATGACAGCTAAATATAATTTAATGGCATCACTGGTTGATTGTTTTAACACCAAATCATTTTAATTAGATTTAAAGGTTCAATCATTTGGATGCAGAGTCCTCAGTTGTAATTTTACCTTAAACGTCAAGTATCAGGAAAAAAAAACAAAAAACTAAATCACCTGGCCTTTACGAGGTTACAGGCTCAGGTAGTACAATGTATAATCATTTATTCAAGAAAAACTAAGCCAAAATGTGGAAGCAGTTTGTGAAAACATAAGAACACCACATGATTCATCAGCTCGATTAACCACTTTTTAACTGGAATAACCAGTGATTTTCTGTATGTCATTAGTCTCTCACATAATTGTGGAGGGATTTTGACACTAAATTAGGATCCACATACATTTCAGTCAGGTTGCAGTCCGGCCTTTGACTGCATTATTGCAACACACCACTCCCTTTCTTTTTCATCTATTCTGTTTTAAATGTACTGGTGTGTTTGAGGTAATTGTCCTGTTCCATTAGCTAATCTCTGCCAAGCTTCAGTTGTTGGACTGAGGACCTCGACTTTGGCTTAAGAATGATTTGGCTTTCATAAGAGTTCATGTTTAGCTTAATGACTGCAAAGGTACTCATGTCCTCTGGCTGCAAAACAAGCCCAAATCATCACCCCTCCACCTCTGTGCTTGATGGTTGGTTTGACATTGTGTGTCTAGTTTTTTTTTTTTAAGCACATGGCTCTGTCCTTTGACCAAACATCTCCACTTTCATCTCGTCAGTCTAAAGGGGATTGTAACAGATGTCTTGTGTTTCGTTCAGAAGCTAATTTGAAAACCGAAGATCTGCTTTTGTGCAATTATTATCATCATTGCTTTTTTTCTTTATTTTGCAATTTCTGTAAGCATTGGAAAAGTTTGCAGATTGATGGGTCCAGGATTTTTGTAAATTGTCTTATTACACATACCATAATGAAGGCCAGCAACAATTGTTTCTGATGTCTTTCCTCATTGGTAGTGTGTTAAACAGAGGCTCGAGTGCTCCAGACCATGAAACTGCCAAAACATTTGCTCTGAAGTACTTACACTCACTCATGATCAATTTATAAAGTGTATTTGACAATACCGTGTACACTGCAAAAACTAATTTCTAAGAAAGTAAAAAGCTTTCTTTCAAGAAAATGAGGAGACTATTTTAGACTAATTAGCTAGTTTATGAATTCTTGTCACGGAAAATTTCCTAACCTCATTAACAAAACTATTTTTGCTTAAAATAGGACATTTTTGACTAAATCTATTTATATTACACTTATTTCCAGAGGGACTGTTGCAGTGTTCCTGATGTTGTTCATCAGGGTTCATTGTTCATACATGTACATCCAAGTATCACATGCCCACAACTGAAAGAAAGAAAGTACCCTTTATTGTAGTTTTTAACCATGTAGGGTTAATGTTGAGAATAGGTACATTTCCAGCCTCATACCTCAAGAATGACGTTTTCTGAACACTGCACATGCACTTTTTGTGCCTATATCTACCAGTGTTGGTTCTTACATTGACTCATATTTACTGTGCTAATTGAATGTGTGTTGTGATTTCTAAAGTCAATAGCAAAAGAAAAACTGCAAAAAAGCACAACCGTAAATGTAATGCTGACATGGGAGTCACAGTGGAGACAAATGGGGAGTTTCACGGGAAAACATTGTGGAAAAAGAACAACAATGTCATGCAGGAGCTTCACCAGGGTCACTACACAAGAGACATAAGTACACTTTGTGTGTATCTATACAACAGACCTCATCCAAACTAAAGTATTGGAAGCACAGACGATGAGAAGTTTGTATAAATTTACAAAGTCACTTAAACATAATTACATTCAAGATCCAGAAATTGTGAACATCATCAAAAAGAAAAGTGTCTGCATGAAGTAGTTTATCAATAAGAAGGTTTGTGCATATAGTCATCAAAAACCCTTCCTTCCTAATTACATATGACACACATTTGTGCAAACACACACACATACACACGGGAAACACCAATAATTAAAACCCTGTAATGCATTTCTTGTGCTGGAAGTGCAACTCTTATTGAGGCGGCACAATGATTTTAGTCTTTTTTAAATTTTTTTATCAGGATGAGGTCTGTGCATATATAGCATAAAAACTTTTGTGAACATGTACTGTATATATTTATACTTTCCATCCATAGTTTGGGTATGCTGATTTGTTACCTGTTCAGCGTGTTGGTATTATGTCTTCATGCCTATCCTCCCATATTTATATATATTTTCATGAGTCTCCATGTGTGTCTCCATCCATGTGTTTGTGTGTGTGCATGTGTACCTTTCCCTCTCCCCTCCCCACCAGCCTGTCTGCACCGTTCAACCATCCAATGCCTCTTATCTGTCTGATTAATAGGCGGCCGGCTTCAGGACAAATTAATTAACAGATAACGCCATCTCTCCCTTCTTCCCTTCCTCCCTTTCTCCCCTCCTTCTCATGAAACGATCGATACAACAGAAGAAAAGAAACATCAATGGGAATTTAGTGCTGATGATGGAGAGAGAGAGATATTGATAGAGAGAAAGCGTATATGAGAGAGAGAGAGAGGAGAGAAGAAAGTGGAAGGGGGAGAGGTGTTGGAGGGAGAGGCGGTGGTGGAGTTGGGAGGGGTGGAGACCTTTCTTTCATACCTGTGATTTCAATTGACAAAAGAAAGTTCCTTATTTGGCTCTAATTACGTTTCCTTTCTGCCCTGTTGTTGATAAGGCATCTCATACTGCGTGAGGAAGTGTGAGTGTGTTTGTGAGCATGTTGGAACTCTTGTACGCAGCTTTGCTGTGTAGTTGTGTTGGCATAGCTTCGTATGCAGCAACGCATGAAAGAAGTCCATTTGAAATATCTGCTTAAAAACATTAACGAGACCTTTAAAGACATAACTATTGGACAGAGGCGCGCATGTTTGGCAGACAAGAGCAAGCTGTATGTGTGTGTTAGTTTTATATGAACATTATATCATAGGGGAAGCCATGTTAATCAAGTATTTTGTTGTATACTGTTTGCATATGTGTACTTGAGTTTTGAGGCACTTGCCAAAACATCAGTAAAGTCCACAGTACCAATGAAGGTACCTGGAGTGTGTGTATTGGTACGCCTGTGTGCATGTGCCATACATTGTCTGACAGAAAGAGGCTGCGGTGCAGTCATGCAAACTTAACCTCTGCTGCTTGCTCTTGTGCTCTCTTTCTTTTTTCTTCTCACTTTTCTCTATCAGATACCCACATGAAAAGGAAGCACATACGCACAAATGCACGTCGATTCCCTAGCCACCCTGCGGCCTGTTTGTCTGCCAAATGAGTCCTGACTGCACGTTTACACTCGAGACCGCACAACAGTCTGGTGCAGACACACACACACCTACAGGATAGCCCTCTCTCACGCTCCAGTTGCTCCACAGATGCACATGAACACATATAACCAGGAGCTCTATATTTGTTTTTTTGTGTGGTTACAAGGCAAATGGAAACCAGTGAGAAGTGTCTCAATGCTTACGAGCACCTGCGCACACGTGTATGTGTGCATTTATTTTCAGGAATTTCATACCTTAATGGGATTGTCTGCATGCTTGCATTAGAGTGGCTTTGCACATGTGTCATAACTGTTGCATCAAATAAGCTATTCTGTGTGCATGTTCATCTGGGGTAATGTGACAGCTGTGAAAACTGGTTGCAATGGTGATCTGGTCTCAGTAATTAACACACAAGCAGCCTTCACATTCTTAAGCTCACTGACAACGTACACAATCTGCTTAATTGTATCTTAATGTTGTTTGAAGATTTCTTTTCACGGCAGAGGTTCATATGAAAAGGATGGCGATTTCCAAATTCAACCATGCACACAAAATAGGATGCACATAGATTGGCCACTTAACCTCACTGTTTTCCATGGCTTGGGAGGTTCTCTCACTATACTTTTGCAACACTTTTAGCACATTGTATTGAGTAGGCTCCCCTGAGAATAACGCCTGCATACAAATATAAGGAATTACGCATTCTGTGAAAATGTGTGTACAAGGCCAGGCTGCTGCCAGCAGAGAAACAGGTCAGATCTGTGCTACTGGGCTAGATGTGTTCTGGAAGAACCAACCATCAACTCAATCCCGGTTGGAGACTGTGACACTGTTCAGACAAAATATGCTAATATCACAGAGGTGGGCTTTGTTTCATGGGTGTTTTTGAAATATGAACCTTCAGAAAGAGTATAAACTTGAGTTTTTTGTGTGTTAGGTTGAAGGGTGAATTATTTGTAGCTGAGTTCTACTACATGTGCCTGCATTTGAATCAAAAAACAGGATGCTTTATGTAGACCTATGCAGATCATCTGAGAACACAGAGGCTTTAAATCCAGCAAAAATGCATATGCCAGTCCCTTACTAGACTTGTAGTGGGCCTTAAACCTTTTGAGCACCATCTCTCTGTTAGCAGTAACACTATTCTCTGTCTTACTTGATCATAGCCACAGGACAAGTTTAACAGATAACATCTCAGCCAGTCTAAACAATGTGACAGCAAAGATTCACGCTCTTAACAAAAGTTATCTGACTTGAAGTAGTGAGACTATGCTTCAAGCATGGAATAGAAATGCGATATTGTAAATCTAAATACACCATGGTACTTTCAGGGACTTCAGATATGTACCATGGGGCATCGTGGAGAAATGCTCATCCATTACAAACAAGGGGGAGAAAAAAATCACAGGCTTTATAAAGAAAAGTGAATAACCCATCTGTGACATCACCGACAGGTTTCTGAAGAGCAGCCAATATTTGGAGGGAACTGGCTCTGCTCAACTCGTTGATCCAAAACGCTAGCAGGCAAGCTTGGCAGCTACATGTAACAACTTACAACTTTGTTACCACAAGCTACCGATTTTGGATAAGCCCATGTTAACCTATGATGCTATGGGATGCCTCACATTCGTTTTGGCTGAATCACCTAAAACGAGGGCGGCAAGAGCCAAAATGAGGTCTGCAGCTACCCTGGCCTTTGTTGCTAACCCAGCCTTGGTCCAGTTACGTGGGACAAGCAGCTGGGCAGCAACTTTTAGCCTGGCCTCTTCCTGGCTGGTGATGGTGAAGATAGCTCGCCTGGAGCAGGAGGCCCAAGTGATGATGAGCTCAACCCAGCCTTTACCAAACGGCACCAGAGGCCTTCTCCCTTGAACCCCTCAAAGGCAACTCAGATGGGGTTCCAGCAGTATGTTAATAAAATCAACAGCTCAACAAGAGTGGTTATGTTTTCTTAGCTCTTACTTACCAACATTTTCAGTAGATATGACATCTAAGCTAAGTACTAAGCAGTAGTGCAGCTGTCACTCAAAGAAACCACTCCCCCATTCATGCATACATTTGTGGCTATATATAATTTTATCCTATAAGATATTTAAAAACTCACTGCCCATACAATTGTCATGGATGTGAAATCCAGGTATGGAGACCAAAGTCTTTTTGTTTTATTTTTTCTTGTCATACCTATGTTTATTTCTCCTGCTTAGTTGGATCATTTAACATGGAGATTGAGTTGCTTTATGGGGCCGGGCTTTGGTGCTCTTTTAGAAACTGCACGTTTTTTTGACTTCTCTATTGATATCAGACTAGTAAGCTGAAGCCAATGATGTGTCACCATGGGAAGCAAAATCCAACAATGCACAACTGTGCGATTAACATGGGTAAACACATGCATGAAATGAAAAACAAACATCAAAACTGTTTTCACTTTTTTTGCGATTGGAATAAATTTACATGCAAGGGCAGTACAAGTGAATTTGTTAAGTAATGAGAGATATCTAGATAGATCTTTGTCATTATCACTATGTACAACGAAATTAAAAGTGCTCACCATATAAAAATAAAATAACTGAAAAATAAATCAATAAAATGAAATAAAAACAAATAGAAATATCTCTCACAATATAAGACGTGTCCTTCCATTCACACTCACATTCACACCCCGAGTCTGCTGAATGAAGTCGGTGGTGTGGAGTTCAGTGGGGGAAGCCAGGGGTCAAACCAACAAGCCTGCGACTGACAGACAAACATTCTGACTCTGCAGATGGAGAAATGGCTGTTTTTCTGCTCTATTGCTGTATTCAGGAACCATAATTTTAACATGGTCCAACAAATCATTTTCTTGGGAGGTGTTTTAGAAGATGAAATAAGGATGATGACATTCATTCTTTGTTTGTGACTGCCTGGTTGCTCATAGTTCATCAGAAAAGAACGGGGGATTGTCTATGTTCAGCATGTGCACGTATTGTGTTCTGCAGGGGACAGATTTAAGTCTACTGGCCCACTGAGATAGAGATTGCATTAGGACACGTGAAGTTTCCAACAGTTAGTCTGTGTGTGCGTGTTTGTGTGTGTCAGTTCTGTGTGCATGCTGTGTTATGGTACACGGCTCTCATTCCACTCTCTGTGTGTTTGCTTAAATGTATGCACGTTTTTGCGTGCGGTGCAACACAAGGTTTCCCTTGTGGTAAATTGTGTGGTAGGTGTGTGTGTGTGTGTGTGTGTGCGCATGTTTCTGTGTACACACCCCAAACTGTTCTGTACCATACGGCCAGTGATGGGCCAAAATGAACACGGACCCCCTGTGATAGCTTTGGCCAGACTGATACAATACACACTAGATACATGCACACGGCAAGCAAACTCTCTTTTTCTTTTTTTCTTTCTCTTGTCTCTGTCTCTCTCTCACACACACACACACACACACACACACACACACACACACACACACACACACACACACACACACACACACACACACACACACACACACACACACACACACACACACACACCAGCTGACCCAATTACACAGAGATGCGCAACGAGATGGAAACAAATCTACCCAGAGAACCAGTTAATTTAGAGGAGCTTAAAGACACACATACACACCCACGTACACAAACGCACACACAGTTAGAGGAAAAAAACCTGTAAATATACTATAAACTGGTTTTTATTCTCAAATACTTAAAATGTTGTAATTTCTTGTTCTCCTCCTGCAGACAGCAGGTGCTGATACCTCTTGTCAGTGGTTGGGATGCTTTGAACTGGGACACGTTTTTAAAACATCACAACACCACAGGAAAGCTGAAGTAATGCAACACCCAGATGGATGGAAACACACCAATCAAAAATCAAATAGTAAGTTAAAAAGAATAAACTCAACGTACTTTACAGGCTCTAATCCGGAGAGTTTGCCGAAGTGTTTTACAGGCTATTGTTGAAAAACATTTTTGTGTTTGTAATGCTGGTTTACTGTACACTACCGTATTTCTGGTGCATTAAACTCTAATCGCCCAATTTCTTTCCTAAGTTATGTTAACTACAACTGGAGATAATAATTTACTGTTTATGCAAAGGCTAAAAGCAAGAGCAATGGACCCCTTGTTTTCAAGGTGGAGTGAATGCAGCATAATGTGAAGTTGTGTGACGAGCTAAGGAGCGTGGCTAGTTCTACTTTGAGCTGGTTGTGTGCGGTATCGGTAACCTGTAAACTGGAACTGCTCATTCTGTGAGATATTTTCACAGCTAAGTGGCCTCGAAAAAAGTGATGGGGTTGAGTTATACCAGAGATTTAGAGCTTGTAGGGGGAAAAAAGGCATTGGTCAGTTTTGTTAAGATTCATAAAAGTTAAACAAAATGTTGCCTCCACTGCTGAATCTGAATTAGAGCTGTGCATGAATAAAAAAACAAAGGTATAAAAAACACAAATGCTTTGGATATGTAATTTGTTGCTTTTGCTGTACACATACAGCACACATAATTAGGCATCTGCACCTCCATGTCATCTAAGACTGTTGGCTAAAATATAAATTTTCTCCTTCTTTTCCCATCCCCCCTTGCCCTCTACTTTCAGCACAGCCCCTCTTTTTTTTCCACGCGGCCTGGGGGAGAGCGGAGCAGTTATAGGGTTGCGGTAGCCTCTAATCAGTGTGAACAGCCAGCTAATTACCAAACCCTCAGCCCTGGCTGACTGTTAATTGCATACATTAGACACCATCAGCAGCACTGCGAGATTAACACTTAAAATCTTCCCATTGCTGTTGTGGAGATGAGTGCTCTTTGAATACGTGTGTTTGTGTGTGCGTGAAAGACGGCGAGACGGAGGAGAGGAAGTGTATTGTGTGTGGTGTCCTCTGTGTGTGTGTGTGTGTGTGCGTGTGCTGTCTCTGTGGTTGTGGGTGCTAATATTTAACACTTAATTAGACCCAAAATGGAATCGTGGCAATAAAGAGCTGGTTGTCGAGCACTATAGCTGTTGCCGTGGCTGGGTTGCTTGGGTGGGGGCAGCTGGTCGTCGAGGGCAACCCCAAGTCTCCGTGGAGACGACAGATGGAGTGACATTAAGAGCATTGCAGTGGAGCCATTTCAAATAATAAAATATCAATATTTACATTTTAATTACCCACTTCTGGCTCCACCAGGGCAGTGTCAAGGGGTGTGTGCGCGTGGGTGTCTGTGTGTGTGTGCGAGAGCACTTGAGCACTTCAAGCTCCAATGGGGCAAGTCTTCTCGTCTCCATATAGAGTCAAGAGTACATCACTAGTTATAACCTTCAGCTCTGTTTGAGATATCATTTTTTGTGAAAATATAGATATTAAGTGTATGTAAAATATAAAAATCAAGACTGGATTTTTCCAGCAAGACAACTCTGTGTGATGCAGCTTTTTTATTTTAACTTTTTCCTTCACATAGCCCATCCATCTTGCTCTCATCCTCTGCCTTTGCATTCTGCCCTTCCCTCCATCAATATAATGCTGATGCAGGCAGGACTGACCACTTTGAGTGTGTGAGCATGTGTGTGTGTCCACAAATCTGTCAGGGGAATTAACTGTGTGTACACACAGCTGAGCAGCTTACACACCAACTCTCCTGTCCCCTGTCAGTCTCTTTCTGTTGCACATACACAACCAACACACATGTAGCTCTGCTGACCAAACATGAAAACAAAATGAATAAATTAAAGAAGAAATAAAACATTTCAGTGGGGAGGCATGGATACTTGACCAATAGCCAGAGATGGAAGATATTTAGCCTGACTGGTTTGACTGGTTCAATTTTATAAGGCATCATAAAATCCAGTGTTTCAACTGGTAATGCAATGCAACACACTCTTAAGCATGTATAGCATGTCTTTGGTGTGGAAGCTGAAGAGTGAGTACAGCTCACATTTTATTTTTCACACACATTTCACAACTGCAACATCTCACATGGACGCTTAGAAACTGTCAGCTAGAACTTGAGAATAAAAACACACTTGATCGATCATTCTTTACTGTTTCCACAAAAGCTGGCAGCTCAATCTGTCCCCCTGTGCGTGGCTGACCTCCACAAACCAGTCACACATACATTTAATTTGTTCTAATGCTATTAGAAGGAAAATCATGGAATTTCTGACACAGACATTTTGTTGTTTTCAATTATCTGCTGCATCTGTTTTTATTTCCAACTACGGCACCTTATTTTAAATTGAAAGTTGACGGAAAAAATGTTTCTAATTTGGCCTGGTGGACTTTTACCTTTTGATATTTATAATAAGGAAAAGCATGTTAAAGACTTGCAGTTCGGTCCATAAAAAGAGATGTAATGTGATTTCTTTTTAGAGAGTTTTTTCCATCTTGTGTTGGAAAAAAATGTGTCTACTTTGCCCTTTTAAACAATGTTCTACTATTGTTTTGGGGGAAAATGAATGAATAAAAATGAGTACGAAGAAAAAAGCTATCATTGTGCAACCCACAAAAAAAAGAGAAATAGGTGTCGGTACGTGTATGTGTTTTAATTGCTGTTAATATCAAATGATATTCAATAAAAACATCAACTTCAAAAGAAGGTCTAAAAACACAGGGCCAGTGTATTAGCTGAATCTTGCTTATTACGGCTTAAAAACAAAGCCCAGTGCTCCCCGTCCACACCTGGAGTGTGTATATGAGATTATGAGACTGTGCTGCCTAATCCCCCGTAGCGTCCATGAAGAGAGGACTACAGAAACTCCACATGGATTAATTTACCAGTCACAGATTAGAGATATGGTATCCGATATCACTATCGAGGACGGGCAGTGAGAGGAAGGGCTCAACAACTGGAGCAATGCAGAATGAGATCAGAGAGAATGAGAAATACAAACAGACGGAAAGAAAGACAAGGATGGAAACGAATGCACACAGAGGCTTTTGCTCCTGAGGCACCGTGTCTTAATGTTGCAGCTCCAAGACAAGAACATGAGACATCATTCCACCTCTTCATCTGGGCCCGAAAGAGCCTGGGCTGAAAATCTTAATTAATTGTCCAATAGTGCTGCGGGGTCATTATGCATTGCAATAAAGAAGCGTGTAATTATGAGATTTAACAGCCATTACCAAGGCCAGGAACTCATATGTCATCATCAGCAACCAAGCCAATGGTTTGGTTCTGCTATGTGTGTGGCTTGATGGACAGCACACACACACACACGCACACACACACACACACACACAGACACACACACACATATGCAGTATATGTTCATATTACAATGTGGATGGAGATATAAAAAGGGGTTTCCCTCTGGATGAGTAAACAAACAGTTGTATAAGAGTATGCAGACTAATGATAAAACACAAAATAAAGAAAATGTAATAGTGATGCGGAAACGCAAGTAGCCCACACACACACTTGCACACAAGTCCATCGGTTTGACTCGAGCAATAAGGGAGCCAGCTGTGATAGCAGCCTGCAGATGAAATAGCCCATCAGGACTAAACAGACGCCAAAGTACACATATTATTAATGGTGTGTGTGTGTGTGTGTGTGTGTGTGTGTGTGTGTGTGTGTGTGCTTGTGTGGCTGTGTCTATTTGGATGCACAGTGACCACAGGCCATATTTATTTTAGTTTTTTGCCAACAGTCAATACCAGCTGACACGAAAGGATCAAAACAGCATAAGCAAATGAAATAAATAACAAACTCATAAAGAGCTTCCTTTATTTTTCTATCATTTATGATAAGGGAATGTGGTTTTGTTTGCTTCTTCTTCTTTGTGAAGAACACACACATTTTTAGTAACTGCCCCCCATGTGAGTGAATTTACCCTGCCACTTTCTAATGACAAGCTCCCAAACAACCAATAGAAACATATTTCATTTGCAAGACCTTTTTCTGCAAGATTTGCCTCCAATTTGCTTGACAACTACAGAAAAACACAAATCATTGCTTTTATCCCATATACTGTTGTTCCTACTTCATATTTAGATCAAACACCAGTGAGATGATAATAAAAAAGGACATCTCTTTCAGGGGTTAAGGTTAATCTGTAGCCTGCTTGCATGTGTTTCTTTCTTATTTTTGTACGTGTATGTGTTGTGTGCACCAGTCATAAGTCATTCCCAGCTGGTGACAGGCATACTCCAATCCAATTTTCCCACCTGCTTATTTCCTGATGGAAAAGATGAATCTTCTAGTCTGTTATTTAAGAACGATGGATGGAGAGGAGGAAAGAGGAGAGAGAGCGAGAGCAGCAGGGGTTGAGGAAAAGCTAGGTGGAGGAGAAGAGGGAAGGCCTCGAGAAACATTGAAAAGAGGGGAAAGTAAGAGAGGGAGCGTAAAATAAAGGGAAGTGAAGCAAAGGTGGATAGATAAACAGAAGGACAGAGAAGAGTCAGGCAGGGAAAGAATAACTATTTCATGCCTGTCTGTGAACTTTGCATGAACCGACAGAAATAATGTGAAGCCATTACAAGTCTGTCCCTCCTTCCACTAGATTTGCTGTATGTATAGGTGTGTGATATGTGTGTGTGGAGGTGGATGAACCCTGTATGTGCTTTTGGTGACTGCGTGTGTGTGAACGCTCTAACAGATAGAATAGGATGATGATGATTTGAAATGGAGTTTGGCCTGTGCGTAATTATGATCATCTATCTTTATGCCCCGCCAGCATATCATATCACATCATATCATCTCTCTCCCTCTAAGACAACTACCCATACACACGCATACACACACACACATACAAACACACGCACGCACACACTCCCACACACACACACACACGCACACACACACAAAAGCAAATTGAAAGTAGTAAAAGCTGACTGTTTGCTAGTAATGACTTTGATGTTGATGGGCTTAGATGGTGTGCTGATTTATTTGTTACTGCTTGTCTCATTTCACAAATTATAAAACTGTGCACGTCTGTGTACGCGTGAATTCACTGTGTATTACTGCCTCTCTCTAAGTACATATGTGTATTTTTAAAGTCTATCATTGTGTGCCCATTGATGTGTGTGTGTGTGTGTGTGTGTGTGTGTGTGTGTCGCTGGTTAGTTTGCATGTGTCTGTTTGCAGCATCCTTCTCGTGTCGTGCATGTGTGTGTGACAGATATTATTTGATGCAGATTAGTCGGTGTACTCAGACTGCAGACTGTGTCTCAAAGGCTGATCGACAAATGAATTTGATTTGCAAATGTAATCAAACTAATAAGAAAAACAACAGTGCGCTGCTTAGCGTAAATCTCACAACTTCAATATTTGGATTTTTTCTGTCACTTTTACTTGAATTGAAATACATTTATCCACCAAACAATATTAAAGACTTAAAAAAAAAAACGGAATCATATTACTTTAAAAAAGGATTTATTCAAATTCAACTTTTAGTGCAGAATTGTTTATGTTGTTGACTGTATATATATATATATACACACACACACACACACATATATATATATATATATATATATATATATATATATATATATATATATATATATATATATATATATATATATATATGCTTGTACTTAAAACCAGTCAACTGAAGTCTTGACTTTTTGAATGTGTTGCAATATTACACACGTAATTATTTTTTCTTATTCAATTTGCATGCATCCTGGTGGTAAAGTAGAATAAGTTCATGTTCATTATGTTTCCCAAGTACTTTACATGAAGTTTAATGCAATTTTGTTTGATCAATGTCACTGATGTCCAGATGTCACTGGAGCATTTGAAGGAAAACTTATATTTTTATACTTTATATATATATACTTTTATAATAATAGTGTAGAGATTAAGTCATATTTATAACACAGTCCAAGATTCCCTCTTATTCACTCTCTCAATCTCTCTGTTCATCACTTCCTCAAGTTTCTTGGTCCCCTTTGTCATGATGCCCGCTGTTCCTTTGTCAACTAGTTTTATTCCTGTTTTTATGGACGATAGTACCATAAGTGATACACAGATGTCACATGGGACAACATGATAAAATCCAAAGTTAGCCTGGTTTTTGAGGATGGGAGCCTGTGAGTTACCCAATGCTTCCTAAAAGCAAGCAAATATTCTTTTTTAATGAAATTTAAGTGGATAAATCAAATGTAATAACCCCTTTTGTGCGTCTTTAAAAACTAAAAGATAAAGATAAGCTTAATATCAGAATGAAGTGATGTTAAAAGTAGAAGAGATAAAACAAGTAATACACAGAAGCAGAAAAAAGCCTTTGGTTCTTTGTTTTCTTGTATTGATGACATGCTGCTGCCTCTCACAGGCTTAATCCAATAAAGAAAGCCCAACTTAATCCAAACATTAAGGTCAGATATCAAATATTATTTTTCTAATTTGATTTCATCAATATTTGCTTTCATCTGCAAACAGGGATGTGTTTGTTTGTGTGGACTTGAAGAGGAAATCATGATGGTGATGCAATGGAAAATAAGATATCTCTTTTGCATGAAATGTGGACAATGAAACAGACAAACACACTTGCACATAAGCAAACAGACACAAGACCCCAGCCTCTAAATGTATTATCCAGCTCTGGGATGAGCAGAAATGGAAATCAAACACACCGAACAGAGCTGAGAGGAAGTCAACAGAGATTGGAAACCCACGCCTCCAGATACGCTCCAGCGAGATGCGTACAACCAAACTGACCAAGGCCATTAACTAAATTAGATTCTGATTCTAAATCCAAATCATAGTCCAATAAGTCCTATCTAGTTAGGAGTTATTATAATATGGAAAAGGCAGAGTCAGTAACATGACATCGAAGTGAGAGACGCTCAAATGGATTCATTCAGGCAATTCAAACTATTTTCATTAAAAATAACTTTACATCTACAATGTTTTTCTCTGCCTGGATATATTTAGACTTTAAAATTAAGACCATAATCTGGGTATTGTATATTTGTGACCAAAAACAAAACAAAAATCAGTGGTTTTGATATTTTGGACAATGCTGTGTAAATGTGCATCTATGGGAATCCAAACGTCTGTGTGCTGCTTGTATGTGAAGAAGGCGCCGGGCATGCTGTGACTGTCAAGGTGAACTCGTCTTGCAGACGCCTGTGTGTGTTTGTTTGTGTTTTCATGGCATTTTATTGAAGTGGGCAATCGCTTTGAGAGGGAGACACATTAAAAACATTAAATGATGAAGGAGGGGAAGTATGGTGACAAATAAAGAGAAAAAGTGAAAATACCAAGAGGAGAAAAAAAAAGAAAATATATATATATATATTTTTAAATGTTAATTCTCATTGAACTCACTAATGTAAGAACTAAAACAGAAAACTACATTTGTCTGAAATCCCCATGATTTGCCACTCTAAGCCTTGCAACCTCTTTGCTGATTGATGACATCACTAGACTTAAGGAGGAAGGCGATGGACTGACATCATCACCGGTCAGGGCTTTTGCATTTCTGCTTGGCTGCACACACGAACCAACCCTCTCCAAAAAAAACACACACAATGCTGCTCTGCATCTCTTGGAGCTCATTGCAAAGTGTTATTATGTGTGTCAGTGTTAATTTAGGGAGCTGCACTTTCAAAGTCAACGATATGTGCGATATGTGTGTGTGTGTGTGTGTGTGTGTTTCTGTGTGTTTTTAGAGGTTACTCTTGGCTGGTGAGACTCAACATTTGATTTGCTAAAAGGAGCAGGACACCTCTATTAATCAATATTCGCTGACTACTGCCGCTGCCTTTCTAGCTGATTGACTGACTGTGTGGTTACTTGACTGACTGGCTAACTAACAGCCAAACTGGCAGTGTGAATGGCTAACTGCTTGACTGCTTGACTAAATCTCTAACTGAAAACCATTTATAACATCTCTAAAATGGACAGAACACGGGCAAACGGCAGCAAGGAGCACAGTTGGGGAAGCCTTAGCTTACTGGCTGACTCACTGATATGAGAAGCTTTGCTATTGTAAATATTGTTCGTAGGACAGAGGCATATTGCAGTTAGTGAGTTAACTGATCCACATCTGTATATCAACTCAGTAAACCTGTATGTAGAAAAACAAGAAGAAGAAAAAAGGGAAAAAAGAAATGATGGCTGGCTGGTAGTATGAGAAAAGGGGAGCGTGGGAGGGGACAAGGGTTGAGGGATGAGGTTGACTTGATAATGAAGAGGTTAAGGATACCATGGAGAGAGAAGGTGGGAGGTCAGGCCAAAGAGAGCAAGAAAAGGCAGGAGATGGAGAGAGAGAGAATGAAGAGACTAGAGGGGGATATTTAACCATCAGGTCAAAATCATTTTGTGGTAAAGGCTCTTTGGGAGCTTCCAGGTTATACTTAGGTAATGTGTGTGAACTTTGACTTTCTTTCTCCTCCAGCCATCCTTTCCTTGGCTGCATTTGCTACTCTTCTCATTTGGATAGTTCTGAACAACAGAAATAAACAATAAAACGTAAATTAGGTTTACGGTTAATTTGAAGCCACACTTCTTGAAGTTGAAAAGGAGGAGGCACTAGGAAAAGAATGGAGACTAAAGGCTGAATTATGCTTCTGCGTCAAAATGGCGCCGTGCCTACGGCGTGTGGTTTGGATCGACGCAGACGACACGCTGTCACCTGCGGCGTCACTGACGCGCACCTCCCGAAAATTGTAACTACGCGCTGAGGAGACGCAGACCACACGCAGACAGAGAGGGCTGTGATTGGTTCGTTTGAAAGCGAAGCATTTCCGGTTTCCGATTTGAAGCAATAGTGAACTTCCAGGGCTCTTTCCTTTTTTTATATGTGATTTTTTTTGTTTTGTTTTTTTGCACAATAGCTGTCCTTATTTCTTTGATTTACTGTGACCGGAAAAAGTCGGATAAACCATTCAGAAAAAGATTGCTAACTAGCGGTCGCGGGGGGTACTGCACCGCGACCAAATGGAGTGACGGAGAAGTCCGAAGGGTTCAGCACGGCGTCACGGCTGCGGCATGTGCTCTGCGTTGGTGTGACGCAGAACCATAATTCAGCCTTAAGACTGAGCCCTGAGGACACACACCAGTAGAAACCTTTGCCCTGCCCTCAGGATAAAGTGTCATTCTGATATTTCTTCATACGGCCACTTCTTCATTAGCAACAAGAAGGGGCTCTGAAGTGCTGCGTTTTAAGCAAAACTGTTATCATTCCCACCTGTATTTAATAAAAGAAGTACATCAGGGAAATTTGCAGAACATGAAGCAAGCGGGGCTCCTTCCTCACCTGATATCCCATCACCAGCACCGCCCTTCTTCATCTCCACGGACACATTAAATGAATGGACCGACGGCAACAGCCCTCTGCCTCCCATCCCCCATTTTTTACAGCTCAATCATGATGCGTTACTGCCAACACACATAGACTGCTTATCCTGGGTGTCAAAACTTAAAGTGGAAAAGGGACGGCGAGGGAAGAGGACTGTGAGAAAAGACAGAATGACTAAGAGGAGATAGGGAAGTGAGAGAATAGCCGGTGTACGTGCGAGTGTGTGTTGGTTGGGGGGATGTTAGACCAAGAGCAATTTCTGTCTTGAATAAGAAAGAAAATGGGGGAGGGGTAAAAAAAAAAAGAGAAAAGAAACGCTAATGGCAAGGGCCGTGGATCTGGTAAAATAGACTGTGTTATAGGTCCTGGCTCTCACTCGTTGATTCATTCATTTGTTCGTCCCTCGCTCTTTCGTCAAGTCAAGTGCTCGTCTGTCTGTCTTTCTCTTTTGTGTCCGCGGGTCCAGATAAGAGCTGCTAGTGTGACTGCCTAGTAGTCATTTAGTTATTACGGGGGAAGCGAGAAAGAGAAAATAAGAGAACAGAAAAGAGAGGATGAAAAGACTAATTCTACTGACAGATAAATGGCTCATTTTGAATGGCCTTTCTTTTTTAAAAATCACTCATTCTCCTCCGTTCAAATATTTGCTGTTCTCTTCTTCTCACCTGACTGCTCCTCTGTCCACACACACACACACACACACACACACACACACACACACACACACACACACACACACACACACACACACACACACACACACACACACACACACACACACACACTGTCACTTCATGATGACATGCAGCCTAATATGCATCTGGAGTTGTCACTTTGAGAGCTATTAAAATGAGATCTTCTCTTCACTAATCCATATTATTGGACAGTAAGGCCTTTCATGCCCTCTGAAGAATAACTTCTGACGGTTCCACATAACCGCAGTTTCCGCATATTGCGCTGGGGAAAGGTGGAAACTGGCGCACAGTTTAAATCAGTAAATGGTTTCTTCCACTGTACTCATTCAAGTTGACGTGTTTCCAAGCACTCCTTCGACACCGAGTTGTGCGTAGTAAGTACATGTGTATGTTGTTTTCCTCTCCTAATGACACTTCTCATGTTTGCATAAGGCCTTATCAGTATGGAAATGAACAGACACACATGCATACATCTTAGAATAAAAGAACCAGTCAGAGACAAACGCGAGCGCGCGTGTGTGTGTTGTCAAAAGTCTCTTAGGTCGGGCGACTGACTGTGTCAAGCATGACTAGGGACACGCACACATGTATCTTAGCCTTGTAATCCAGGAGCCTGTTTTGCAGGCAGCCTCTCTAACACTGAGTGATGTTTAAATTAGTTTACAATTTAGGCTCCTCGCTATCCGCAGACGGCTCTTAACTCAGTGTGTGTATGTGACGTGTTTCTGCATGTGTGTTTGTGCGTGTGAGAGCGTAACAAATTGTTGCCAGTACGGCAGACATCTAATGACTTCAAATTAGCTGCTTGGCGCTCGCCTTGACACGTTGTTACCACTGTTAGCGGCCTTCGTGTGCTTGTATCACACAAGTGCTGGTGTGTGAGCCTCCATGTGCTCGTGCAGCACTGCGCAGCCATATCATGAAACATAAATTGCCTTCACCTCCCCTCCCTCTGCCTCTGTCTTTTTTCTTTTTGTCTCTCTGTCTCTCTCCATCAATTTGATTAAAAAAATTACTGTACCATAGCGAGTGAAAACTAGTGCATGTGTGCACACTCTGTGCACAGTCATCTCTCATACACACACACACACACACACACACACACACACACACACACACACACACACACACACACACACACACACACACACACACACACACACACACACACACACACACACACACACACACACACACACGGAGGATGCGAGACAAGATGGCTACTAACAGGTTAACAGGTCTATTCTCCTCTGTTCAAAGTGTGTGTGCGTGCGTGTGTGTGTCAGACGATGATAAAGACTGTTGAGGAGGCGTATTTCTGACTGAACAGGAGGTCACTTTGTGTGGGGGCATGCATGTGTCTGCGAGAGTGGTGTGAGTGTGGGCATTAGATCAGTGCTCAGTCCTGTAAACAGTGAGGATTTCATAAGGTGGCCACATCACACACAATCAGGAAGACGCTCACAAGCTCGGAAGATGAAGAGTTCCATCTTTCTCGCTCAGCTGTGGATTGCCTTCCTTGTTCATCTAATCGCGCCATCTTCTCTCCTCCGCCAAGCAATTGTTGCGCTTGCACCCCCCCCCCCCCCACCACCCTGGTACCCCACCACACTACCACAAAAACACACACACATTACACTCCGACCAAACTGATCCATTCACTTGTAAGAGCAGTAAGCAAAGGAAACAGCAGACTATTGCAAAATAAATTCTTGAACTTTATGTCACATGCAGAGGTGTGATACATACATACGTACGTACATACATACGTATATATATGTGTGTGTGTGTGTGTGAATAAAAGTGTATGCGTGTGTATGAAACTTACAGATCAATACATTTGCTAAAGGAAATATCTATTCTTATCTTACACTTACATCACTAATCTCCTTCAGCTTTTTTTTCTCTGTCTCACCTAGAATCATTGATATGAAATATGAATCAGTCATTGACCGTGTTATCCAATTCCAGTAATTTAATATTTATCTCTGATCTAGTGTTTTCCCTTGTTCTCTGTCCCATGGTTCTATTCTATTCTTTTTTATTCTATTTTATTCTGTTCTATTCTAACCATAACAAATGAGACTAATCTTTTTGCTAATCTGTATTAATCCCAGACACTGCTCTTCCTTCCTCTCTGCCGTAAGGCTCCCGTCCTAAAATCAAAATCAGATTGTTTTTGCTTTGCTTTTAGGTCTTTCCCTCTTTTTTCATCTTCTTGTACCTCATCTTCCTTTCTAATCCTAATTCCTCCATATCTATTCTTTTTTCTCATATGTTCTCTTTTTTTGGCTCTGCCACTACGTTCATTTCATGTGATCTTGTAGGGCCAACGTTAATCAGATTAAGAGAAAATGGGTTAGTTTAAGAGGATTAGATACTGTTCTTCTCTATATAGAGAGATGCAGATGTGCAAACATCTATCTATCTATCTATCTATCTATCTATCTATCTATCTATCTATCTATCTATCTATCTATCTATCTATCTATCTATCTATCTATCTATCTATCTATCTATCTATCTATCTATCTATCTATCTATCTATCTATCTATCTATCTATCCATCCATGTGAGTGCAGTGTTCCTGTGTAGATGCACGGCACGTTGTTTTCTCTACCTGGGATGTGCTTGGCCCAACCGATGTTGACCACCAGCTCTCTGTCAGCCAGGTCGCACAGCGTAGTCAGGGCCTTGATGTCGCTGTCTGGCACCGTCGGGTCGGGCATGGCATAAATCTTCTCTGGCTCGGCCACCAGCAGGTGAGAGACAATTTTGTTATCTGCAAGGCAGCCAAAGGCAACTGACATGACCACCAGACAAGGAGAAAGACACAGAGACAGAGAGATGGTGAATTGTTTTTCCTTGTTAGGTTAGAAGTTGTACCACACCAGTCTGGTGCAAAAATCTGAAAGGTCACATATAAATTCCCGACTGACAACTCTGAAACTTTGAAATAACATATTAGCTCTCAGAAGCATAAAGAGTCAGAAAATTCCTTAAGTGAAAATTTCATTTGAAAAAAAGGTGATACTGTTATGCCTTTTCATAGATCATTCAGCTAATATAGGAATACTGATTTAGAAGTCAGAAGATGCTCAAAAGTTTAGTTAAAGGTGATTTACAGTCAGTGGTTTGAGTTTTCCGGACTGTTGTATCTCAACGCTGGGGAAGGTTCACTGACTGATACAGATAGGAAAAATATCACTGAAAGCTAAACAGCTCAGCCGGTAACAGTGACATGTGGTGATGAGACCTCTATGGCCCATTAGTATCAGACTGATATCCTGCCTCCAAATTAATCCACCGACTAATCAAGCATGGGAATGTTGACGAAGGATAGAGGAGCAGGAGCCGAGTGAAGGCCCGAAGAGAGGGAGAGATTAGTGAAGAAAAGATGGGAGAAGACAGACAGGTAGAAATAGAGCCATGAACAGATTGCAAAAGACAGACAGGAAGAGTCCAGACAGCGACAGCTAGATAGAGATAAACAGCAAGAGAGTGAAACAGAGTTGTGAGGATGGGTTGCGTATTGATCTAACACTGTCCACTACCCCCATTCTCTTGCATCTACATTTTACATCCAAAGGTTGTGTGTATGTATGTGTGTGTGTGTATATACAAATATACATATATGTATCCACACACACTGTCCAGCTCCAGGGTCATTTGTACCCCACCAATCCAAGTCACACTGCAGTATCGGTGGGTAAATCTTATTTAATGTTTCCCTAATTAGAATCAATGGAAGCCCATTTCCAAACCCTGAGCTATTGTTCTGTTCTCACACAATCAATGAGGGTGCCGGGGCTGGGGACTGGGCCACAGACAGATAGGCTGTGGAAGTGTGTCTGTGAGAGACAGAAACATTACGTCTGTGTATTGAGAAACAAGTGAAAGTTTGTTGAAAATACTGACTGAATTATTATTTGATTTTGATCGTTTGGTCAATGGCGTAAGTCAAAAACACTTCATAAACATATGAATGTAATTTAAACGTTATACTATAATCTAAACAGATTAAGAAAAATCTAGCTACAGGATGATTTGCCAGTTAAGACGTTCTGTTAGACGGAGCACGGCTTGAACGCTGTATTTGTGAGTATGCCAACACAAGGATGGTGTATACACATTCACATTATCCCATCATTTCAATGATTAGTAGTGCAAAAGTCCCAGTAAGCTCCTGTGCAGCCATTCAGTGTATTGGCCTAGAGCAGAATATGCTCCAGCTTTAAGCAAAACGGGCTTTGGGGACCAAGCTGTTAAATGCTGCTCAATCTGCACCGTGTGTGTGTGTGTGTGTGTGTGTGTGTGTGTGTGTGTGTGTGTGTGTGTGTGTGTGTGTGTGTGTGTGTGTGTGTGTGTGTGTGTGTGTGTGTGTGTGTGTGTGTGTGTGTGGTGTGCGTGCGTGTTATGTGTGCAAGCAGACGGTTAGCTAGAGAGCTAGCTCCAGTTTGATGTGGGTGCCAGACTGGATTTAATCCGGATTAGGGTTGTGGCTGGCCTCCGTCCCTCCCTCCCTTCTCTTCTCTCTTTCTCCCTCTGTGAGAAACGCTCTCATTTAGGTTTTGTCATCCCGTCTCTACCTGTCTCTCTATCACTCTCTCCCTTGTTAATTTCTTCAATCATCAGGCTCTGGTGTTATTTATTTTTTATAAAATAGCAGCCAATCCAGCCGGAGCAAAATGAATACCTTTATGGTGAAATATTACGCACATAAAATGTTATGATCCCAAACTGGTAGCAGTAGAAACAGGGAGATAAACACAGTCCCAAACAGATGGGCTCCGCACTGTTCCGTATCTGTGCATGTGTGTGTGAGTAGAAATGTTTTTATTGTCCAACTGTCTCCGTGAATATGAAACCTGATGGAAAGACAGCCTTTTGCGCTTCTGGTCTCCTGGTTGCTGCAGGAACGCAGACTACACATACAGTAGTGATACAACAGGGTTGAATTCAACTATTTTGCACAGATTTGTCATTGGATGCTTTTCAGTTTAGGAGTTGAGACACAATGTCTTACGGGTTTGCACATATAAAGCCCAGAAAAAGTAGTATTTTCATGCTGATGGTGGTCAGATCTTGTTTATTTTGTTTGCATGTCAGTGTGGATGTGTGCATGTATGTTTTTCTTACATGGCTTCTTCGGGGGCAAAGCCAGCTGTGGGTTCAGATACGGACTGTTGTCTGCATCTATCCGGCGTTTGTACTTCTGTCTTCCACCCCGAACCCTGTCCAGACGAACTCCTGCAAGAAATGACAGCAAAAGGATGCACATGTCAAGATATTGTGCATGACACCGGAATTTTATGCACTTGTTTCACATTTGTTTTATTTTCTTCTTTTTCAAGGAGAAAACAAACAAAATGAATGTGAAACTAAATAAAGCACATTAGAAATAATGGAAAGAACAGAAGAGATGTGAAGTGTGAAAATTGGGAATGTGACGAATGAAGACTGGGCTTTTGAGTGGATAATATGCTTTTACATTAACTTTTATGTTATTCTAATGCTGACTGATTTTTGTCCGCAATAAGACCAATTTAAAGAGGCAGCATTGAAATGAGAGCGCTCTTTCTCACTTTGTCTCCCAGGCTTTCTGACTCTGTGCTGTCTCTTGCCCAATCTCAGTCTCTCGATTGCCGTCTCCCTCTGTCTTGTTAATTAATTGACACAAAGGAGTCCTAATTGAATTAGGTCAATCTCTCAGGGGATTGGATGTTACCTTGGTTACCACTTAAAGGTGGATAAGGAAGACAGAGGTGTTATGTACGTTGGAGGAGAAGAAGAGTGGAGAAGATCCGAGAAGAAAAAGAATAGAGGGGAGGCTTACAGGACTCACACGTTTCAAAACTCACTCTGAAGTGTTTTGTATCCAACACTGAGTTAGAAATTCACTATTTGTGGAAGAAATGCAAAAAAGTCTTATACAGAATGGCTGTAGAGCGACGTCCAAATGTGTTTCTTTTAAGCTTTTAGGACAACCTTTTGAAATTATTGGCTATAATGGCAAAAATGGAAATGGTTGATTCGTTGTGGCAACCTCTAAAGGAGGAGAAGAAAGAGGGAGAATAAAAATAAGATGAGGAAAAGAGGGAGAAGAAAGAAGAAAAGGAGGAGAGAGGAAGAAGACAAATAAGAGGAGGAAGGAGAAGAAGAATAAAAGAGGAAGACTAGAGAAACAGAAGGAAGAAACAGAAGAAGAAAAGGAAAAGAAGAAAGGAGGACAAAAAAGAAAGTAATAATTTAGATAATCATGCTTATCTTTCTTTGAAAACTAACAGAACAGTTTTTTACCAAAAGATCCATTTTACATTTTACAGGCAGGTCTTTTTTTTAAATCCTAAAATAAAAAGAAATAGAAGAAGAGAAGAAGTGAACCAACCAGAAAATGGCACTAAGAATGAAAATGCATTAGGATCATCATCTGCAAAAACATTGAAAGTTATAAAAAAAAAAGAGAGCCTCCGCGGTATCATCTCAAAAACAACATGACACCACATGAGCAGTAAGTCAGGAGCAGAGCGCACGTTCATAAGCATGGGACTAGAATGGTTGTAGAAAGAGAATCCTGACATCTGGTTCTACGAGCATTCAAAGCTAATTGAAAATGTTCACAGAAACATTCACAGAAAAAATCTCAGACGGCTGAAAAACGCCGTTAATTTTGGTTTAAACAAAATGCAAAATGTGCAAATTATTTAAGAAATTCTGCTGACACCAGAGCTTTAACGACAATGGAGTCAAATGTTCCCCAAGATGGCCCTTGTGTAAAATAAAAGTGCCTGTACAGTACTTTATATTCCAACAGCACCACCGAGGTTAAAGGTTATCTGTAAAGTGCATTTAAAACAGTAAGGACTTTTTTAATCTGTATACACAGAGAGGGAGGAAAAGAGGGAAGAGAAAAACTAGAAGAGTGTGAAAGCAAGAGAGCGAACTGACTACGTTCACGATGACACGCCCAAGAGCTTGAACACGAAATAACCTACCGGCAAAACAATAAACAGACATGTATGATCACTAGCTAAAAGAAGAAATGTTTCCATGTTTATCCGGGTTTTTTTATCTGTACTTTTGATCTTACACTGGAGTACCGTGAAAATACTTTTCATCTTTAAAAGAATTTGAAAGAAAATGTACTAAACTCAGACACATGTCAACCCAAGGAGCCACACAAGACATATCTGAGTGTGTGTGTATGTGTGTGTTGGATTTGGGGACAGAAGGACTGACAGTCCAGGTACAGTGGGGGGGCCAGTGTCAGCAAACGGTCAAGAGACTCTTATGACCATGTGGTACAAGCCACTCACACGTGTTTCCTTTGTGTTTCCCCTCACACACGTAGTAACACAATGGCTACATTTCTCTTCGCCGCACCTCCATGTCGTGTTTGTTTGAGCCCTGACAAGCGGCTTACTCAGGAAACGGGTCAGTGGTTGGTAAGAAAAAGGGAAAAGAGTAAAAGCAGAAACAAAGAAAATGGAACTGGAAACAGACGGGGGGAAAAGGTAAAAAAAACAAAAAAAAAACAGAATAAAACAAGACAGTTTGGCGGGGGGGTGGGGGGGGTTCAGCCTGTTGGTGGAATCCTTCGTGTTCAGGTGTCCATTTATTTCACATGTGCTGCTTTGAATAATGTAATTGCCTATCTACTTAAATCTAAAATAAAAGCAACAAAACAACAACTTACCGATAGCATACAAGCTGCACTCTAGAAAGCATTGAGGGTGCATGAAGATATAACGGCACCACCAGGCTTGCAACTGAACTGAGAAGGCTGCATGTTCGCTTTATTAATCTCCGAAGTGAGATCATGTCTATTGTTAAAATGGAAGTTACCAACAGTGACTATAACGTTACTTGTGGGAGGAGTCGCGCTGAAGCACTGCAGGTGTCGGCCACTAAGCCTGCTGTTTTCTTCTTTGGTTGACAGGGCCGTAACGAGACAAACAAGTCAAACACGGTTCCTCCTGAAGAGTTTCATCTTCTACAGCTCCCACTCGCAAACTAAAACAACTCACACCTCAAACACATTAGCTTTGAATAGGCTTTCCATTCCAATGGTTGATTATTTTTTCTATTTTTTAAATAATCACATAAATATTAAATGGTAAAAGTGTCAATCCTTAAATTAGAACAATCGGTAACTTCTGTTTGATACATGTGCATGTCATGTTCATAGTTGAACAAATAACATGTGAAATCAGTTTTGGCTCTGCTATCAAATGTTTCCACAAACTTAAGTTGCTCATATGTGTTAGATCGTTGTTGTTTTTCTTCTTTTTTTGGGGGGTGGGGGGTGTATCCATCTGATCTGGGCTGTGAATCATCCAGCCTCTAACTATAAAACAGATGAGGAGATTTTCAATAAATATAGAAAGTGCCTCCTTCCACATATACTTATCATAAAAAGTGACACTGTCAGCAGAAAATCCACAAATATAGACACACTTTGTTACTTTGATACCTTTCCTCTATCACACACACACACACACACACACACACACACACACACACACACACACACACACACACACACACACACACACACACACACACGCACACACACACACACACACACACCCAAGTGCAGACTCTCACTTTTGTCTCTTTCCCATACACCTAAAAGAGCCCAGGCTTTGGTGAGCTCACTTCATAAAGAGCCCTCTCTAACTACCTCATCTATTTTCCACCAAATTAACTCTCTTTCAGCACTGATTAATGATCAAATTTAAATGAATCAAATTAAAAAATGAAAATTATATTTCCAAAGCCCACAAAAAGAGACAGGAGGAGGCTAGTAGGAGAGTGAGAGTGCACTACCTCCTCTTAACAAATGAGCCTTCAAGTCATAAAGGATGGGCAGGAATGGAGAAGAGGAGAGGAAAGAAAGGAGGAGAAGAAAACAAAAGGGCAGCAGGAAAGTAAATGTAAGGATTAGAAAAATAAAATATGTTCAGGGAAAACAGAAAAGGCAGGGGAAACATGATGGAAAGAGCATTATTGAAATAAAAAAGGCAGAAGAAAATCAAATTTAGACAATAATTACTTCTGAAAAGCACTAAGAAAAGATTATGATAAAAAGAGTAGAAGAGGAGAGAAATAGATTATAGGCTGTGAAATGAATGGGGAATAGCAAATGTATGGATGACCTAATAAACAAAAAAGGATTGAAGAAAGTAAACAATAACTAGGGGAAGAATGATAGTTGATAAAGGTGAGAGCGAAGAGGGGAAAATGAGACTAAAATCATCTAACAGCACAGCTCGGCTCATAACCTTATGCATTCTTACAAATAAGTAAACGGGCAACAATAAACAAAGTTAGTTTTCCTTCTTTAAACCTAATTTGTTTGGTTTGAGTGAAAAATCCTCTTGGTGAAGTTGATCTTAAATATGTATGAGGCAAATATATATATATATATATATATATATATATATATATATATATATATATATATATATATATATATATATATATATATATATATGTGTGTGTGTGTCTATGTGTGTTTGTGAGAGCAATATTAAATTCCTTCTGACTGCTTCCATAGGATTTAAGAGACGTTTTGACGGTTTACTGGTCTTGAATATTCAGGTATGTGGTAATATAATGCCAAGAGGGAAAGACACAACAATGGCCTTAGAGAAGCAGTTGTTGCACATTTAATGTGGAAAACATTCAAGACAGCTGACAATCTTCTCAGGAGTGGACCTTCCAGGACCTCAACGTCAGACAAAAAAAACAAAACCCTACACCTCCCAACCTACATACCTGACGGAAAATGTTAAATGTTAACGTGTACAACAGCACTATTATAAGAAGAATGAATTACGGTTCGTTGGGAACAGTTGCCAGTCTTCTTTCTAAGAAGAATATAAAAGCCTGACTGAGGTTTGCCAAACTACATCTGAGCAAAGCGCGAGACTTCTGGGACAATCTCCCGTGGACAGATGAGACCATGTCTGGTACCAGTCCAGGATTTCAGCAGGAACACCTCAAACCCAGTCTCACGCACAGTGAGGCTTCCAGTCCAAAAGTTAAAGCTTGATTGAAATCAGGTCATGAAAAAAGGACAATTATCCAGAGCAGAACAGCAGATCTAAATGACTGAAAAATACAGGCATCAACTTTGTGGAACAACCTCCTGAAATCATTGGATCTACAAGCTACTGAATCGAGGGGGAACTTGGTATTGATCACATGGTTTTTGGTTTAATTTTTGTTACTTAAATAATGACTCAGTGAAAAAGTAATACATGCCACTGTTTGCATGATGTTGTGCTTCCCTAATACTAAAATGCATTATGATCAGTTACATACATATTTTTTTATGCCATATTTTTAAACATAGGAGTAAAAGAGGGAGTCCTGACCTTTACGTACGGCTGCATCTACGGTAAACCAAAAGCTCTTCATAATTTCGCTCCCAATAGCAGACGTGTGTGTAAACTCTACCTCACGAAGCCCAGTGTGCAGCCTATACAGACGTATAACTCAGGCTTAATGTTTCAATTATTTCCTTCACCTATACTGCACTCTTTTAGTGACACGTCGTACGCACAGTTATCTACACAAGCTCACACACAAACACATACAGAAACGAGCACACACAGACCATGACAGTGATGAAGGTGAATCATTTCCATCGTGGGAATATTGTTGTCTGTCAATAGCGCGGTCTGTACTGATCACATCAGGATGGATTTTTACACCACGCTGGTGTCACTCTGTGCCAGCATATGTGTCTGTGAACAGCTGAAGGATTGCAAGTGAAATGTCTTTGACACCTGAGTGGAAATGCACGAGAAAGACAGAGGGGAGAGGAAAAGAGAGAAGAGGACGGAAGGATAAAAAAAAAAAACAACACACACACAACATGGATTGATTTCAGATAGTCAATGAAATGATAAGAGAGAAGCAAGGAATGAAGATGAGTTAGAGTTGTGGGAAAAAGTGCAGAGTTGAGTGGATACACAAAACATACTGCATGGCTCTTGGTTGATTGTAGCAAAGAGATAAATGGATGAATTAAAAAAGCAGAACAGGATATTTTACGCTGCAGGACCATGAAAACTGTGGGAAAAAAGGATCGTTTTTGTTTTTTTTAATTTTTAATAGAGTTTTTCTCCCATCACTTAAGCCCGTTCAACCACTGCGTTTTAGGATGTGTGTGTTTCTGTGTGTTAAACCACAGAGTTTATATAATAACATTAAGGGTTTTCCTATGTGGGTTTCTGAACTGATGGGCTGGGCGATTGGACTCGACAACAGAACCATTTAAATCCAGTGTGTGTGTCTGTTTGTGAGAATTGTACTACTCCTGCTGCGAGGACATAAATCTGTGGACACATCAACACCGTAGGTAGGTGCATCTCTTTTGTCCCCAAAAAGGTAGCAGGAGAGAAAAAAGATACAAATAAACAAAAGAAACACACTACAAACCAAAGTTCTGATGAAAGTACAAATGTGTTAATTACACTTGTTCAGGATATAGATTGAATCCAAGAGCTGGAAAGAGGAAAATAGAGAGCGCATGAGGAAGGTAAGGAAAGGGGTTTCGGGGAGAGTGTGTGCGGTGTCACGCAGTGACATTTGTTTAGACCAGAACAGATCTGAACAGCGCCGCCCGGGGCAGTGGGCAGGTGGCCGTCAATGGTGTGTGAATTCGTGAGTGACTGAGACAGAGCGAGGTTTCTAAAAAAGTGTGGCCTTTGTTGCTTTTAAGGCTTTGCTCACATAACACACTACCAGCTACTGGACTGATCATTTTAAATAACCACACTGAAGTTTTGTTGTCGGTCTTTTTTCTTTCTTTTAAAAAAGTTTTTTTTTAAATTTAATTACGGGTATACAGCAAATTTTCACTCATCTGTTTTTTATGTAAATGACAGCTACCAAAGAGATTCAGAAATACGCACCTACAATCCAAAATCAATCATCTATTACCCTTTCGTTGGTTTTACAATTCCATATTGGGGGGAAGAAACTCTTAAAATACTCTGAAACTGAATGAGGAAAGTGGAATATGAAAAGTAAAAAGTATATGCTATTTATTTATTCATTTTTAACAAAACTCTTGAAAATGTCTTTTCCACTAAATGTCTGGAAGAATCTAACAGCACAGGAAGGATCTACTTTTGTTTAAACAACAATAGTACCTCCTTCATGGGTTGCATTATTATTTAGCATGCAAAGACCCAGTTTAGTTTAATTAGAAAATGTCTTGTTTTATTTAATTGGAAATATAACTTACTGTATGTTTGCAAGTGCTGATTTGCTGATTTTTTTTTTTCAGAGATAAAACTTTATATTTTATTATATTTTTTAAAACTTTTTTTCAACTTATTTTACAGAGTTTTGCACGTTATTCATTCATTTTTGGTTTAATAAGAGCAAAGTTTGCACTTAAAGCCCAATGGGGCAAATGTTCAATAAAAAAACAGCATATTTAAAATCATTTCTTTGCCTTTTGTCAATTCACAAAATAATCGTAATCGTAATCGAAAATCGGATTTTGAGAGAAAAAAAATCGAGATTTTATTTTTGGGCAAAATCGAACAGCCCTAATAGTAACTTATCCACAGCAGTACTTGAACCAAAACTGACCAGTCTTCTCCTTACAGCTTGCCACTTTGTTTTCCATAATCTCCATCAAACAAACAAAACACTAATCAGACTTTCTGTTTCCATTTTCCCATTTTGTTTTTAAAACTTTTTTTTTTTTATTTCTTCCCATTTTCCCTGGTAGACGGTAAGGAAGTTTTAGGAGTATTTTTAGGCTCTGGGGTTGAATTTTGCGTAGGGTGGAAACAAAAGTTTCATAGTTCCAAAATAAAAATGTATTAAAGTGGATGTACCCCTAGCTGCCCATTGAAAAGAGGACAGCAGACGTGCAGCGGAGGAGCCCTCATGGAGTTATAGCTACTAAAAGACAGAGCGTGCTTGGATCCTGACGTGACAGAGGAATGTTTATGTTCATAGGTTGAGACGACATGTATTTGTTATGTATTGTCTTAAAAACAGGGTAGAAATGAGAACAGTTAGTCCTTCATACCTTGACAAGCAACACAGAGGCCTTTATTATTTGAGTTGGGTTGTATTTTTTATTATTGGGGGCGAATGAGGAGTTTTTGTTACCTGTACATTCCTAATTTCTGTGACAGAAATGGTTTCATTTGTGGTCCGTTCTCTTTTCCTCTTTTTAATTCTTTCATAAAGGGACCTTTAAAAGCAGAAACCCTCCTCTGCTCTCCCGACATAGAAAGTGTGCGTGAAAGAGAGAGGACCACTTTGGCTGTACTCTCATCACTCCTTTTCCATTATCGCTCCCTTCTAGCAGAGTTGCAACCAGATGCCAGTCGAGCCCTCACACACACTCACGCAGGACAGACGCTACACGGCCAGATTTAGCTACAAGTCTCCCATGAGGGGAACACCAGACGCCACCAGTTGTCTGGCGCTCCCCCTCTTTTGTTTCCCCTCTACTCTTGTCTCCTCCCTCATTTCCATCATGCATTCTCCTCTCTTCTAGTCATGTCTTACCTTCTTCCTTTCTTCTCCTTGCATTCTACTTTAATCTATCGATTGATGTCCAAACAACTCCTTCTTTTTCATTTCATCTCCTTTATTTCTCCTTTTCCATCGCTCTTATCTCTCAAGGAACGAGTCACTTTTCAGGAGACAAACTGTCTTCATGTGACTTGTAAGAGAACATGTGTGTCAGCCAGTTGTCTCGACCGCCGTGCGTGTGACTGCGTGTGTGTGAAGCGACGAGATTGGATAGCAGCAGTCAAGATCGCTGAGCTATGATGAGAGTTTTAATGCTCACTACCAGCTGCATACACACACCAAACACACACACACACACACAAGCAGCAGCACTCACACAGACTGGGGCCTTCCACCCGATCTCACTCATTAGGTCTCGGAGGCCGTGGGGAGCGTGGCCAAAGCTGGCACGAGGTGTTAATGTGTGCCTGCATACGTGTGTGTGGGGGGCATCGCGCCAAAGTTTATATTTGCAGTCCGAGGACTTGTCCCTCCAGAAGCGTACCATCTGAATCCAGCTGGCATTTTACGACTTCATAGAGATGGAGGCTTTGGATTCAACACATTCTGTCTGTTTATCCATTCATCAGACCTACCGCCATCAAAGCTGCTGCTGTATGGGAGCAAATCTGTCAGTCTGAGCATATGCATTGTATATACGCTCACTGAATACTGCTGGCTCCTGGAATGTGCGCTTCTGCCAAAACCTTTCATGTTCAAATGTCTGATCTGTGTTTTCTGGGTTGATCATGTTAATTCTACAGATTACTGCTGATGCTGTAGGTGTCATGTCTGTCAGGTGCCACCATTTAAGCAGAGTTAGATATTATTGGCACTTGCATCAGTTGCTTCTAAGGCTGGTAAGAAAAAAAAAAAACCCTGCCTGCCAGCCTTCTCTCTTTTTCATGCAATCTTTTTACCTGGTATTATGCCCTTGTTCTATCCCCCCCTCCCTCCTCTCTCCAGGCAGGTTTAAGTCCCGCCCCTATGACCTTTTGGTCTTCAGCTGACGCATCGTTATGACCTCATTAAAAATGGACAGACAGCCATTGCCAGAGGGGTAGTTCTCATAATATAATCAGGTCTTTTAATTGCCTTGCTCCAAAAATTAACTGCTACATATTGGTGGGTGGGTGCCCGCATGTTTGTTCCCTCCGTTGGTTTATCCCCAGCGTTTTCATCTACTCCTTTCGCCTCCTCTCCTCCTCACAGTAGTGGGTGGGAAAAATCCAATATTCCACATAGACAGGGCTGTGTGTGAGGGCATTCACATGATCAGGTGTGTGTTAAAGAGAACATGTAAAGAAAGAGCTCCAATCTGAGTTGGTTTACTGACCCCCTGGTCTCTTGTTCTTCTCTCTTTCTCTCAAACACACACACACACACACACACACACACACACACACACACACACACACACACACACACACACACACACACACACACACACACACACACACACACACACTTCCTGCCTCACTTGCTCTTCATCTCACCTCCTCTGTCTCCCAGGGCGACAAAGCTAATTTGAGGCAGATCTTGCCCTAAGGGGTAAACTACAGCATCCACACACACATGCTCCTCCATGTCGTCCTCCCCACTCCACCCTAACCACTTTATCTTCACCTTTCTCCCGTGAGCTACCCTCTGACAACCACAGTTAGCACTGACGCTAACTGATCTAGCCACTTAACATTATCATCTATGCAATTTTACAGCAACAATGCCTGCATCCAGAAGGGCAGCGCGACGCGCGGCTTGTACGCCTGAATGGCTGTGTTGAGGATTGATACTCCAGCTCACTAAGGCACTTAACCAGTACGAGAATGCCCTTTTTTGGGGTATAAGTATATAGAAAGCTGTTATCTACAAGCAAAACAAAGATATCTTTGTTGTGTGTGTTGATGGTAAAGATAACGTAGCTTATTATTGGGTTTGATGTCAAATATAGAACCCGTGGAGGGGATGTCTGCGAAGTACACACGCTTAGAAATGATGATTCAATACATATTACAGGCTTGCAGTTCCATTATAAGTGAAAAAAATCCAACCCTTCTACACTGTACAGCTGTTGATCATTTCCCAAGGGTTCATAAAGAATTCAAAGAAGGAAATTTAGGAAAATGGATGTATCAATTTTCCAAATGACCCTTATTCATATGTAGAGCGGGACCTCCTGTATTAAATTCACACCCTGCACAACAAATGGGGTGGCTGTGCTCTGTCATGTTGATGTATAGATATGCAGCTCGATCTGTGTGTGCATGATATATGTGTGCAGGGCAGGGAAACGGTGGCAACAAAAGACAGCTATTTGTTTGCCTGGTCCGGACAGACACACACACAAACACATGTCCCTCAGTTATATTGAAACCAACACGCATCTTTGCAATGAAATGAATGTTTGACATTATTTTAGATAACTGAAACTTGAGAGCCTGTCTCTGATTTGTTTGCTTGTAGCTCTACAACGTGAAAGAAACTCTTGATTAAATGGTATCATAAAGTTTTGCATTAGTAATAAATTCAAATACATGCTCCTTCGTTAATTAAGAGCCTTGTGGTGACTTCATAGAGTGATATCGTTTCTGTGTTGACAAAAGAGGAAGTGCATCTGTTAACTGTGAGTGTTTGAGCTGCCAATAATACATGTATCTACTGTATGAGTGTGTGGGTTTTTGTGTCCACATACACAAGAAAAGAGAGATGAAACATAGGTTCTGCCTATGTCAGATCAACCGGGAGAACAAATGCTACGACAGCAGCTTGTTAGGATGAGTGTGTGTGTCTGTGTGCGTTTTTCTGAGTGGGCAAAAATGAAAAACCGGTAAAGAAACTTTGGTTCCTGGCAATGTCAGACTTTTGAATATCATAGTTACTTTTCCATTGTCTTGAAGAAGAAAATGGTTTATGCGAGCAAGTGTGTGCGTTCTTTCTTAGTTGACGAAATTGATACCGATAATTTGGAGAGCTTGAATTGATGAAAAGCAGCAGTTAGGTAGGTTTTGTTGTGACAGGATTTAGGGAACAGTGGATAAAGAGGAGGATGAATGTGCGGCAGACATAAAAGAAGCGTCAAAGGACTATAAGACTGAGTGGGAGAAGTGCAGGGAGAGAAGAGGACAGGAATGGATGGAGGGAGGGCTGCCAGGCGTCAGCACAGGCACGCTCCTTGACCACTGTAAGGAAGGGGGCGTAGGCCAGGTCTCCCATCAATTACAACCTTGAACCTCCTCTCTTCTCCTTTCTCTCTCTTACACACTTTCTGCTTCATTCAACCATCCTCCCCCTGCCTCCCGTCCTCCCTTGGTCCCTCTCCTCTGCTCCTATAAATCAATCTCTTTTCCCTCCCTTCCTCGCTACCTTCTCCTAAGCTTCTCCCACCTCCCACCCCCCTTCCTCTATTCCTCTTTCTCTCTATCAGCCCTCCTCTTCATACCTCGGCGGTCCTCTACCTCCTCTCATTGTTGGAAGTGCAGTGGGAGTTGAAAGGTCAGAGGTGGGCAGAGAGGAGGGAGAGAAAGACGCAAACGCCAAGGAGGGAATGTGAAAATGAGAGAGTGAGTGTATTTAATCAAAGTGGTGTTGGGGCAGAAGATATCTCTCTTCTTCCTTTTTTTAAAAGCTTTCTTTATAACTGAACAACTGCCAAGCATCTCAGTTATTGTGTCTTATCTTGATCTCATTTAGCTAAAGTAAACCAAAGATGTATTTTCTGACTGGAAGCCAGCTGCGGCCCTTGCACACGTCTTCACAAAGAAGTGCATGTAGGATGTACTTGGAAGTGAAAAGGTTGAACATATACTGTATGCAGACCTGAAAGGGTCTCTCAACATGGGTTGAGATATTTTCTTGCTAAGTTGGGATACGGTATGACAAAATGAAAAAGAAAAGAAGAACAGACAGACAGACAAGAATGATAGATTGGAAGGAAAGAAAAAACGGGCCTGAGACTGAGAGGGCAATCAGAGGCTTATAATGCAAAAATCCTGTATGGAGACGATGTTTCATCAAATTTTGTGCACGCACCTCGCAGCGTCGTTCAACCGCAGTACTTCATATTTGAACAGATGATCGGCCTCCGCGTTTTTAAAACGTAACACCAAATTTCCCATAAACCCTTCCTGGCCCAAATGGGACAGCGTGACTTGGTGGTTTTTAATCTTTGTTAGAGGTTTTTGTGCATCCCAGATATACAATGCTGCTCTAGAGGAGAAAGTAGGGTGACCTGTTTTGTGGAGCATATTCATCCCTTGTCACTCGTCCCACAATCGGATATGATGTCCTGCATTTTGATTGGCTCTGCTTGTTGAAATAAAACACGGGACAAAACGCGCTTTGGATTTGACAATAAAGAAAGCAGAGGAGCTTCTCATCATAGAGGTCATGAAGTGTGCCAAATGTTTCAAGTGGACACTTCACAGAGTCTTGCTTCCTCGTAATGCACGGCGTTGAAAAATTGGAGAAACTGCAAAGTCAGAACTTGAACTTTACAGTTTAAGCATGGGTTAATTGACTATTATGATGTGCTAAAAAAGAGAGAAAAAACATTTAATGAATTATTGCTAAAACCCAAAGATGACTGCGAGATGGATAAAGTAACGCCAATAGAAATAGCCATCACTGATAACCAGCATTTACTGTACTGTGCATCGGTGCTGGAAAATTCCATTTGATCGTGTTACCTGAAAGCAGCAGTCATTTATTAAGTTCATTTCTAATTATTTTTTTGACAGGATGTCAAAATATGAATCTAACCTTCAACATTGGTAACAAATTTGTTTAGTTGGGATCTGGTCACCTGAGCTGGCGGACGTTGTCAGGCCTGTCCTGCTCTAAACTGAATGAATCTACCAGGCTTTAAAATGCCACATGTAGCACAGTGAACAGAGAGAAATGAGAAAGAGACCTTTTCCCTTACCCTCCCTCAGCATGCCCACAGTCAGACACTTCATGAAGCGGCAGGCCTGGCACGACTTGCGTCTCCTCTTGGTGATTTCACACTCGTTGGTGGCTGGACAGCTGTACTCGATGTTGCCTGCGGCACGTAGACATGTTGCAGAAAAACACAAGAAGAGATTTAATTTAAGATAGATACAACAGTCAGGCAATCTGTGAGACACACAAGAAATAATAATATTAATCACATACAATTGATGTTATACAACACAATCAATTTGCAGAGACAAAATGTAAACCGCAAGGACGAGGTTTGTTGTCCAACCATATGTCTATACTGTATGTCATATATTTTCTAACCACTTTCTGTGTTTACTAGGAATGGGCGATATTTTACCATTCACGATAAACCGTCAAAAAAATTCCCCACGGTAAGAATTTGTCATCTCGCTGTAAAAACGATAAATTCCCGTTGATGATGTTTTTGTGTAAAGCCTGAATTATGGTTCTGCGTTAAATCCACGCACAACATACGTGAAGGAAGGAAGGAAGAGAAAGAAAGATATGAGCCTGAAAGAAAGAAAGAAAGAAAGAAAGAAAGAAAGAAAGAAAGAAAGAAAGAAAGAAAGAAAGAAAGAAAGAAAGAAAGAAAGAAAGAAAGAAAGAAAGAAAGAAAGAAAGAAAGAAAGAAAGATAAATTTCCGTTGATACGTGTTTGTGTAACAAACATGGCGGATCTGAGTCATTCCAGTTTTGCAGTACAGGTGTACTCATTTAATTGGTTTTTATTAATTCAATTTAATTAGTGTAGTTTAGTAGTATTTAGTATTCTTTTAGAGCAGTGATTTGGGGGCTCCAAAGACTGAATGTGGTGATAGATTTATAGTTACAAAGATGGAGTTGAATTGGTATTTTTTTTATCGTCATTTTTATCGTTATCGGGATAAATTACAAAAATTATCGTGATACATTTTTTAGTCCATACCGCCCATCCCTAGTGTTTACAACAGCATTTGTCCACTTTGTATTTTTTTAAACTGCTTTATCAGTAATTTATTTTCAGCTTAATGTGCGTACATCAAGCACAGTCATGGGTTTGTTGGAAAAACCTAAACACACTCGGTTCTGGCTCCAGAAGTGGTTATTTATCTGTACTAACGACTATGTTCAGATATTAAATAAAAACCCTCTGTCTTTCTTCTTGTCTCGTCCACCTGACAACTACAGTACCCCAGTGAGCCAATACATCTCCCTCTGAAACAGAGTAAACAGTGATTACTATTGACTGCTGCTGTGGAGAGGATGTTTTCTCATTACTGGCCTGATTAAAGAGCTAGTTAGCTTGGGAAAAGGCTAAATGCTCAAACACGTCTTAATGGGTAACAAGACAGGCATTAATCGGCCTTGTTGGCTAAACTAAAGGCTAAAGATGCTAAATGCTGAGAGAACTCTTACACTCTAATGGATGCTACTAATGGGCCTGGTTAGCTCACACCCAGCCTTTACATGCTGATGATACAGGAGGAGCAGATTAAGCAGTTAAGCGGGACACTTCCCTCGCAGTGAGGCTAAATGTGCTAATGACACAGAAACTGCATGGCTTAATGGGCAGTCAGTAAAAGGCCTTGTTATTTCAAAGAAACACGAAAGCCCTGCTTGTCTGCAATAAAGAGCCGCTTTTAGAGCTGGCTAAATCGAGGCCTAATGCAGCATGTTAAATCCTCACTGAGAAAAATGCTGTTAACCAAAACGCATGCTGTGTGTTACTGTGGAAGCAAGCAGGTGGCAATAACAACACCACATTTCATTTGTTGATTACTGTGGCACCCATGACACAAATAACTTTAATGCAACTTCATTTTACAATATTCGCTGTAACAGTAGCACCCGTTCCAACACTATAACGCTTGTGAAAAGCATGTTGGGTTGGCCTAAATAGGTATTGCAATGTGTGACACGGAAATATTGTTTAACCTAAGATTACCTGGCTGTACGCTCTTGATGGTTACACGTAGAATTAAACATCCTGGATCAGGGTAAGGGTATAAGAAGGAACTAGTCTTCCATGCTTTATGTTGGTTTCTTACAGTCCAATGTGCGTGTGTGTGTGTGTGTGTGTGTGTGTCTTTTTGTCTTTATTGTGCACTGGGGTGAGCTTGGATGAGAGATGTTTTTGACGGCTCCTGTGTGTAATGTGTGTGTTTGAACTGTGTGTGTGTGAATTACAGGGATAGTGGAGGGCCTCAAATCCCTACAATCTCCTTCGAGATGTGTGCATGTCCACCTGCTGCATGACAATTGTCCACTGTTGTACAGGCCGTAATATTAGTGTTGCCAGCCACGTTCCTCGTGCATCCGTTTTAGCTTTCCCCCCCGTCTTAAACCACCACCCGACCGTAAGCTTCGTCATCTCGGTGCCTCTGCTTTTGATAATATGCTTTAACAGATTAAGGAGATATAGAAAAATTTCTTGAACCCAACGCAGCTCATTCAGTAGATCCGGATACTCGTCTCCGACAAACAAAAAAGAAAGAAACTAAAGAAGAAAAGTGCTTAAGTTTTATTGAATAATGTTTTTAAATTGAGATATATTTTACCCTCACCATCTGAAATACAGATTTTTTTTCTTGATCATCCCAGATTAACCGTTCAGTGTCGTCTTTCCCATCTTTATCCCTTCAGCTCTCATCCACCTTTCTTTCCTACCTTGTTGATTCCATTCTGTTTCATTGCTCTTTACCTTTATCTGCCATACTATGCCCTCCTCTCTCTCCCCTTCATCCTCCCTCTCAATAAGGGAGTGATAGATGCAGGTTGTCAGGTGTCGCTGGACTGACGCCACCGAAACAGCAGCTGCCGAAGCCACTTCCGCCACGCTGCGACACACACGTTCCAGAGAATGCCAGAACACACACACACACCACTAATTCTTTCCGAGATCCGTGTGCCCAGCACACCCCTCCCCTTCCAGCCACTTTCTCTCATTCCTTGTCTCAACTTTTTTGTTTATCTGCGTCCCTCCTCCTCCTGTCCTCCCCCCCGTACCTCCCCCTCCTCTCTTCTCCTTCCCCGTGCTCTCCTCCCTGTCCAGCTGGAGGTGTTTTTTTTGGTGATTACCTGTGGTTTTATTGGCTAATGGGTTGAAACATACCAATATGTCTGCCGCTGCCCATCTGAGGCTGGCCCTGCTTTCCTGCCAGGACACACACACACACACACACACACACACACACACACACACACACACACCGGAATATGTGCTCACATGTGCACGTAAACTTGCACCCGTTTATGTGTGGATGAACGCACAGACCCACACGCGACATCCACACTGTCTGCGGATGAGTTTGCTCTGTGGTGTAGCCAAAAATAATGTCACGATCCATTTGTTCTGGTGGATCCGAGGAAGCTCCGTCTGCATCCGAACGAACATTAACAAAAGAAACTCCAATCTGTTCCCAGGAAACGTGAAAGGCAAAAGCAGATTTTCACTCCCAAGTACCAACACATTTGCTGTGGGTTAGTTTTTCGTGACCTCTCATTCTTTGAATCACAAAATGGATCCGTTTCATCACAACTTTCAGTGATCCTGTGACAAGCTTCACCAAGGACTTGACCTATAGCATTTCGACCTCTTTATGAGCAACATATCCACAGAGAGAGTGAGAGGGGGATTACAAACACAGTGAAAATGAAAGCTGTAAGAGAGGGACAGAAAATAGCTTTACAGCTTCTGCGGTTCGAACTCAAAAGAGGATCTGCTGTCAACACAACTGATACAGCTACTGTATTTACTCTGGTACTTTGCCCTGAGCTACTACGTAATCTTTAACAAATGAAACAGACAAGTGTAAGTGGTCAAATGTGTGACCCTGCAGCAATGGCAGGTTAAACCTACACACAGAGTCGTTAAAAGATCACGTGTCTCTGACTGTCTTTTCACATATGCCTGTGCCTATTTTTGACTTCAACTTTCAATGTACGATTTTTTGTTCTTGTGACTTTGCGTGTGTGTCTGCCTTTATCCCTGCATGCGTGTACTCAAATCCAGGTTTCAGGATTGCACCCTGTTCCCTGTTCCCTGATCTCATCCCATAATAAACGCATTCAGGTCATCTCGAGGTGGCGGTAACCATCTCGTGAATGTAAAGGCTTCCTTTCGCCTACTCCGTCCTGTCGCTCCCTGTCACTGGGGTTTTACTGGGAAAGCTGCTTATCAGAGGCAAAAGGAAGCACGCGCAGATAGGTGGATGGATGGAAACGCAGATAGATGAATCCTGTCTGATATGACTGACTCAGTGGATCGATGACGGCTGGCTGGCTGGCTGACTGACTGGTAGCTTGGTTATTGCGGTGCCAGACTGAGTGACGTGAGGCCCATCCTGCTGACTGATGGGCTCTAATACTTATTTAGCAAACCTTGAACAAATCATAAAAGATTATTGTGCAAATACGAAGTCTTTAAAGCTTCATCACTTGCTTAACGCTCTTCTGACAGCGTCAAAGCCATCACAGTGTTCCAAATGCAGTTTTCCATACCTAAAGCTGTTTTATGAACCTATAGCTAATAGGGAAATTTTAAATAAGCATCATAATAATAAACATAATTCACTGCTTTCTAAAACTGTCAAACTGTCTGTTTATCATGAGAATGGCATAAAAAGACCTCCAGTCTTGATGAAAAACACCCCAGTGTCTCACAGTTTTACAACCAACATTCCCTTCTCAGAGGAAGGGATTTTGCTTTTAGTTTAGATTGTAGTTTCTTTATTTATTGATTTGCTTTTATAACTATTATCATGTTTGTGATGTTCTTTTTCAAAATTAATGACTCATTGATTAGGAAATATTGTAACAGAAAAACGGAATTGCAAAGTATTGACTGACAGATCAGAACACAGACGGATCAGATTTGATGCTATTATGTGAATTATTTGTTGATATAGGATCATAAAACTCCACAAGATTTTCACTTAATTCCTTGCATTTCATGTCATACTGTTTTACAGGAACCAAGTGATTTCTTAAAGTTCAATAAAATGTGAAAGTCATAATAAAATCCATTAAAAAAATCACCGGGTTGGAAATTTTCTGCCCCTTTTTAAAAAACATTATGTAGCCTGTATATCACATAAGATGCATTGCTTTAAGGCAAACTGTTTTTCAGGCTAACCTTCAGGGGAAAAATGAAGGACATGATGCTTATCAAGCTGAGAGCTGAGTATTATATGAATATCCACAAAATCTGTAGTTTCAAAGTCAGAATACCTGAGCACTTCCTGCAATAATGCTCACACTAACAAGACATAAGCAAAGGATTATGGAACCTAATTCCTGGTGCTCTTCTCATCATGTGGATTATTGCTCTATCCCCTCTCTACTTTGCCCCTTTACATGAACTTGCGACCAATAGACGTGACCCCTGGCCCAGCTCTGACACTGTGTTATCTCCTACACAACAGGCTTATGGCAAACACTCTCCAAGCTTAAGCAGCTAGATGTGGGAGTGCGAAACACTTGCAGGAAATTGTTTTCTACCGTTGATGAAGAAGAGGTCAAGGTTGTCGGGGAAAGAGGGAGGCGGTGGTTGGAAATCAGTGCATGCATGTACCTGGTCAAATGATGAGAAACGGTGTGGGGGAGAAAAAAATAGACCGTACGGGTGTCCCGGTGGTTCACTTAGCAGACAGAGGACACATGCCGTATAAAAATCTGGGTTTACATCTGGCCTGAGGCTTTCATCTTATGTCCTGGATTTCGCTCAGGTGTGAGTGCACGTGTGAGAGATTGACTTTCAATGCGTCTGTTCAGTCTTTAAAGATATATTCATTCTCCCTTATTTACGTTCCATCAAGCCCGCGCAGGACTTCTCTGTAACTCTTTAAGGAGGCCGTTAAGCTGCAAGCGTGCAGAAGAGCATCCTTACCTCTGACCTCTCACCTTTCACTCCCTTCAGCCACCTTGTGAAACCATCTTATTAAGTCGTTTATGAGTTTTTAATTTAATTCGTGAAATAGTCATTCAGGGTATTTTGGTAAAGAGAAAAATCAATTTGTGATTTAAAAAAAAAAGGACTGCAATTCAGTGAAATGCATAGCAGAAGAAAACATCTTGTTATTTTTCAGTGTTCAACAAGAATATATTTAAACCTATGCCTACTATTAAATCATATTGGCACCGATTTTGCGGTAAAGCGTTAACTAAAACTGTGCTATGGTATACCAGAAAGAAAAAAAAAGTACAAAAAAAGAATAACCCCTGTTGATGGACCCAGGAGATACAAGGAAGGGTATAGAGACAGGCAACAGAGAGACAACTGCAGATAAAAATTAAAAATAGAAACCAACCTTGAATGGTGCGTTTGAAGAAGGCCTTGCATGCCTCACATGATGCCACTCCATAGTGGTACCCTGACGCAATGTCCCCACACACCAGGCACAACCTCTTGGGCATCGAATTCAACATGTACTCGCACTTAATTTGCGAATCTTCCCCAATAGTTGATGAACAGTCCTCGTAACGTTTCGATCCGGGGCCTCCAGCGGGTCCTAGAGGTCCTGCGTTGGTGCCATAAAGGCTCGGGGAGTCTAAGCCATTGGGATGTCCGTTCATGGTGGATGAATATGAGCCTGAGGCGTCACTGGAGCCACCGGGGGAGTGATGGTTTAGGCTGTCAGTCAGGGAAGCAGGACTCGACGGCTCTGTCTTTATATAAGAGGACGGACAATTCGACTCAAGGTGGCGCTCCTTACTGGACATTCTGCAGAGAAGCCTGGGGAAGTGAGACAGGGAAAAATAAAGGATGAAGAAAAAGTGCTGCTGGAAACGTGCATGTAATTTATAATGAGAAGAGAAACAAGCCCTGTCGGGGAAAAGTTAGGAAATACAGAGATAAATTTCTATTCTAAGTGTCCAGTGAAGCCGTCAGTGATGTGGTGTCATATTTCCTCACTGTAGAGCGTATTTATCCTCTCTGAGAGTTTGGTGAGCTCTAAACACACAAGCAAGAGCACTTCATGCAAAGACAAAAAAGCAAAAGCTGTAGTTCTTTCAAAAGATCTTGTGTGAGAGAGTAGCAGCAAGGCATCTGTGGTACCACCTAGTCACAAACACGTTCGCATGCTCTGGGCCGAGGTCATCCGTCACTCTCCAGTCAATAGCAGCTTGTTCAACATGAAGGTAATCAGTAAGCGGCCCCTCTGCTGCTCAGTCATCCCAAAGACAGCTCATACACACAGAGACGCGGACTCATACGTGGTGAAATGCAAGCACACTCACCAGCACTCTTAGAAGCCAGAGGAGGCCAGGTGATACAAAAGTGGATGTGTTGAAAAAAGGATGATGTCTGGGCCAGTTTATTGCTGTAGTCCCCTTCTCATCTTTTGTTCCTGCTTTCCTCCTCTTTTCTCCCCCACCCACCTCCCCTGCTTCGCCTTCTTCCTCTCTCTAAGGAACCTGACTGGTGTCTTGTTAATGGCAATTGTAATTAACAGCTATCTTCTCTGTCTATATCTCTCCATCCCTTCCTTTGTCTACCTTGCTATCTACATGCCTGTCTCTCTATCACCTCTAATTCAGTGGCATCTTCCTTTCTCCCTCTTCTTCTATCTCTGCCCCTCTCTATTTCTCTTCCTCTTCGCATTACAACTCTCCGTGCCTCTAACCCTGCCCTCCCTCCTTCCCTTCACTCTCTTTTCATTGTTAAAGGCAGAAAGCACAAAAGGGGTTTTTAATTAAGGCAGGATGCTACTAAACGAGGGGCTTCTAAAGTCCAGTCGGCCTGTAAAAGATCCCCATCCTACTGGGACCCATAAAACACAGACGGTGCCTTGACAGAAAATGGAGAGCTGCTCAGGTCAGGGAATGAAGAATGGATACAGACAGGAAAACCGGCAGACAGGCAGAAGCAGAAGACTGACCAAATGGGAGAAAGAAGAGTCGCAGGAGCTGCGGTGACTGATGATAGCCAACTGACACACAGCACTTTCAGACCTGATCGTATGCTTTTTAATGTGCAGCAGGGCTTTAATGTGTTAGATGTAGAGAAAGATGAAACTGCCCTCTTTCATTTACAAATACAACAAAATATAACAACTAATAGAAATAATAATAATGAAATAATATTACAGTAATGGAAAGGTCTTTTTGTCTTTTTTTCCCTTTCATGGAGTGATGTGACATTTGTGATGTGGACTACTTTGGCCCTTTTCACCCTTTTCATCATATATTTTATTCCCCCGGCCTCTTATTCCCTCCCCTTCCTGCAGGTTCCTCTAATGCAGTGACTCCATTAATCGTGGCTTTGTGGTATTCACCAATGTCTATAAATCCATTTATCTGATTCAAAGGTGGGTCTTTACTTTGAAAAGAGAGAGACACTGTGAGAAAGGTGTGGAAACAAATCAAGACAGAGGAAAGTAAGTAAAAGAGAGAGAGAGGGACTTGATGGAGGGATAAGGGAGAGAAAAACACATATAAAGTGCTAGAGTAAGCAAGAAGGAATTGACTATAAATGTGGGAAAGAGTGATGGGAAGGAAAGACATCACATGAGGTTGTCTGTGCTCCGGGAGAGGGAGTGAAAACAGTGGTGGCAGGAAAAATGAACCATTTAAGGAGATGATGTGATGGTGATGATTTAATCTCTCCTTTCTCAGTCTTTATGCTCTTTTGTGTCCCCTCCTTTCGACCGTCAATCCCTCTGAGTGCCATTAAGTGAAAGAGTTTAAGTGCCAAAAAATCTCTTTCCATTCTCCATCCCAGTGTCGTCTCCCTCTCTTTTCCTCAATCGTGTCTTTTTTCCCTCCTCTTGCTCCCTCTTACTCTGCTTATAAATGAAAAATAATGGCAGTCGTAGTGGGAGGAATAAAAAGAATAAAAAAGAAGAAATGCATGCAGAGGAGAGGAATTGAGGAAAGAAGATTAAGAAATCGCAGCCAGTGCGCCGTGCAGAGCGAGAGGTTGAATGCATTTATGTATGTATGTTATCAGTATAATTACGGTGCAATGTAGCGATGGCTCAGCGCTGAAAGAGCAGTCTTATTGTGCCAGCCTGCTCTTCAGATGAGTGTTGAGAGAAGGAAAGCGGTAGGTCTTTACTTGATCAATTCTTTATGTTTTCAGGTGCTTAAAGAAATTACTGTAGAGTACAATAGGATTGAAAATGTTTCCTTTTCTTTTTACAATGGGCAAAAAGATGTGAGTGTAATAGTCACATAAGTATTACCTGTTTTGTTGATCCCTAGAAGAAAACAATTTTGGCTTCCTTTTAAACTCTACCATCTCATGTATGTTTATGAAGTTGTAAATTAAAATTAAAATCTTGTATTTGACAAGTTTCAAATAGCTTGGTTGTAGGCTATTTTCTGAAATGAGCAAATTCAATCGCGAAACACTTAAGAAAAGAAAAGAGGAACTTTATTACAGACTGAAAAGTTAAGCCAATTATGAAACTTCAACAACTGCAGTTCCCAGAATCGTCTCTAGGGGACGGATCCAAAAGTGAGTCAGTACCATAGACTGTACAAAACAATTGGAGGAATTATTTGGACATGTGACCCATTGGTTGCTCAAGACTGGTTTTAAAGCCTGTTTTTCTTTGTACGCGGTGCAGTCATGTTGCTCTGCAAACCGACAGGAAGACGCCCACAGCAAGTCAATCAAAGCTAGCTTTGCTCCCGGCTCCTTCAGTTACCCTACCAAAATATGGAAACCAAAATGTTTTTTGGAACTAGGCTGGAAATATTATTATTTCAGCTCTGAAGTCGAACATTTTTAAAATGGGAGTCAATGGAGACTGGCTCGCACTTGCAGCCAGCCTCTAGTGGCCAGTCGAGGAACTGCAAGGAAACTTAGTGCCGCATGAGCATCAATGCGGAAGTAAGATGGTTGATGCTTGGTCTGTACTAGACTATGTCAGACATGTTGACCGGTAGATGATGTACCAGAAATCCATAAGTAAAACTGTGGAACAGCCTGCCGGAGGATCTGAGAGGAGCTGGAAATGTGGAGATTTTTAAACGTAGACTAAAAACTCATCTCTTTGGTCTGGCTTTTATGTAGCATCACATTTTATAGTTTTAGTTTTATTCCGTTTAAAACTTTTTAAAGGTATCTGTTTTATTTATTTATCTATCTCTTATAATGTTTTTATTATTTTTATTGTTGTGGACTGATTATTTTTTTTAGCCTTAATCCTTGAACCTTTATCTTTTTATAAATTTTATATATTTTATATTGTATGTCAGGGTGCATTGGTCTCCCAGTTTTTATCTTTTTGGTCTCCCAGTTTTTATTTGTTTATTATGCTTATTTTTCAATCAAAATGTCAAAGCACCTTGTATTTCATGTACCTGGACGAAAGGTGCTATATAAATAAAATTTGATTGATTGATTGATTGATTGAAGGACATAAGGTCAACAGCGCATCTCATGCAGATACTTAAGAAAAAATGAATGACTTCTTTATTTATAGAAAAATGGTAAGTAAGGACATTTCAAAGAAAAAGGGTATCCTTATGTGCCCATTCCCATTTTTTTCATCCATCCATCCATCCATCCATTCATTCATTCATTCATTCATTCATTCATTCATTCATTCATTCATTCATTCATTCATTCATTCATTCATTCATTCATTCATTCATTCATTCATTCATTCATCCATCCATCCATCCATCCATCCATCCATCCATCCATCCATCCATCCATCCATCCATCCATCCATCCATCCATCCATCCATCCATCCATTTCATTATCATGGAGTTCTGCTGGAGCCTGTCCTCACTGTCACTGGGTGAGAAGTAAGCTACTGGACACATTACCAGTCCATCACAAGGCTTACATTTTTGATAGATTCCATTTCTTTCCTCATCTTATTTTTTTTTCAGATGATATTGATAAAGTAAATCCATGATCAACCAATATTTATAGTGGGATAAGTACTGAAAGAGCTGCAGATAGGTTTATATTTTTAAAACCCGACTGACTTATATAATGTATATACATGTGGTGTTTGTGACACTGCAGGAACAAAAGTGACTGTTCAGTACCTGCAGATATAAAATCTATTTAGGCCTATTTACCCATCTCTTACTTACACGCACACACACACACACACACACACACACACACACACACACACACACACACACACACACACACACACACACACACACACACACACACACACACACACACACACACACACACACACACACACACACACACACACACACACACGCAAGAAAGATTACTACTTTTCTGTATCTCCAGAGTGGAAAGAGAGGAAAGAAAGAGGAAAGAAAGAAAGAAAAGCCTTTCCTCTGTATATGTCCAAGGAAGGTTGAGCCACTTTAGGATGACAAGCTGTCATTAGAGCCGCGGGTTGATGCAGTGGCCTGACAGCCAGCAGAGGCAAACATACAATCATCGTGTTAGAGCAACGACTGCTTTTCTTGTGCAGTTTGCTGTAATTTCCTTCAGTCAGTGCATTTGGATGCTCTCAAACTAGTTTATTATATACAATCTTTGTGCAACTGCCTCGCTAGATGGCAGCCATAAATACAAACTGATCCTTAAACAACTTCAAACTGTTTTTACCCCCCCCTCATAGTTACAGAAGAGAGAAGTTTACAACACAAGCTTGCAACTGCTATATAAAACAGTTAATTTTATTCAAAACCTTCTTAACCCCGATATAAACTAAATTGCCAATAGAAACTTTTTTCTGCTTTTTTAAAACACAATTTTCACGTCAAAATATACATTTCAAAATGCATTTTATAGAGTGTATAAATATATACACATACTATTTTTGCTGTCCCGAGAAAACCTTCAAAAGTCTGCTGAACAGGAACATTGATGCCCAGTGTTGTTTTTAGCCTTGGTGCTGCTAGTTGCACAATGACCTTTCAGGTGAGATATAAGACTGGTTAAGTTAAAACCTGCCATCTTCTTTCCTCATCCCTGAATCCTTGATGAACATGCTTTGCCAATAGCCGCTTCCCTGTCATCCACTGGCGCAGAGAAAACCACACAGATAATCAGGCTTGCGTGTTAGTGCTGGTGTTGTGTGGTTAGCGCTTGTTTCCGGTCAGACAAGGGGCCGTACTGAGGTCCTGCTGGTGAGATGACGCAAGCGGTTTCATTAGTTTTCATTAATTTAGTCGGGTTATTCATCAGGCTTTAGATATTCATTTATTTAACAGCCCAATAAAAATAATGAATTTATCGGATCCAGAAAAAAATGTGTATTTTCTCTCCCTCTCTTTTTCACTCATATATATATATATATATATATATATATATATATATATATATATATATATATATATATATATATATATATATATATATATATATATATATGTGTGTGTGTGTGTGCATAAAAGCACATTTTTGGGGGGGAAAAACGCAAAAGGTGAGGTGAGAAGAGAAAAAACAGAGGGGTTGACGGCAGGCCGGGGAGAAGTGCTGACAATGTAGCTACCACTGGTTGGCTAATACCTTTCCATCACACCAAGCATTGTACTCTCAATGCTGATAAGAACACACAGCCCAATAAGCAAAAAAAAGGAAAAAAAGAGAGAGAAAAGAGAGAGAGAGAGGGAAACCTCACACCTCACACAATTCTATCTTGATGATACTGGTGAGGCCTTGGGAGTAAGAGAGAGTGAAGGAAGCACTGATGACATAAAAGAAAATACCCCGAAATTAAGTATTAGTAAGGAGGAAGAATGAACTAAATGCATTCACATTTCCATAATCAAATGAATACAATGATATCATCAATAGAATGAATTGCTTTTTTCAGCCCTGGCTGTCCTTTTTTTCCTCCCTTTCTTTGCTGTATTTCGCTCTCAGTTTTAAGCACTATCCTATCTATGGAGGGTTGTTGAACTGCTTGTCAGCTTCTTAGTCCGATACAGTAGTGAGAGTACGCTTGACTTGTTAGCAGCACGCATTAACCCAGAAGAAACGGGTTACAGCTACAGCTGGAGAAAAATAACTACAACTAAATCACTGTGGTTTGTGGTGGCTGAAGTCGACAGACAGGTAAACAACCACGTCTGTAATTTGTAATCTCTCGTAATGTCCGGGTAAATGTTTCTTTCCGAAGTTGTGACTTCTGCCTGAGGGGGCAACGAATTTCCATGAGGGCTTAATGTGTGGTTGAGTACAGCTCCACAGAATCACAGTGTGTCACTGATTATAGTTGTTTTCATAGTTCAAACTAAAAAAAAGAAAAAAGAAAGAAAAAAAAATACAACTGTGACAGTCAATCCATATCACTCTCCCTCCTACCGGGCTCTCGCTCGCCTTCTCTTCCCTGCTCTCGTTGGGTCTCACACCTCGCTGTCATTTTAGCTATTTCATACATACAAACACCCTCTATCATTGCTTCTTTTTCTTGCTGGTGCATCCACACCCCTCCCTCCGCACACACACACACACACACACACACACACACACACACACACACACACACACACACACACACACACACACACACACACACACACACACACACACACACACACACACACACAGCACGGAACAGATCAATTGTTACAGTGTTAGTCGCGCAGGAAACCTGTAATTCACTTCATTGGTTGCAGAATAAACCCCTGATTATGTACAATCAATGTGATAATAGCTAAAACACATACTGCCCAATGGGCTGTTGAACTGTAAATACTTGCAAAAGAGAGGAAATGTAAGTGCTTGGGTGTATATTTCTGCAAATGTGATGGAGTGTGTGTTTATACAAGTCCTTCTAGGGTTGGTTTGAAACTTCACGTGACTAATGGACGCGCTAACCACATACACTTCGCTAACAAACACATGCACTTTGTGAAATGATCCGGGTAAGCTGGGGCAGATGTGATGAATCCTGCGGTTTATAAGGTTTGAGCGCACACACACTCCAGATATGATCGTGGGAGGCCGCACATGCAGGGCAATCTCAGCCCAACGCTATTGATTAACAATTTTATGCTTCAAAAATAGCAATCTATTTAGAAAGATCATGTTACGTCTGGTGATATTGATGTTTTTTTTTGTGTGTGTGTCCTCAACATTACAATGCAGTGAAAAAAAGTATTTACTTCTTTGTTTCTAGTTTTTTTCTTTAATTTAACTGAACAGATATGAAGAAGGTGAACATGTTCGGGGCAAAAATGTAAGGCCCCGTTTGTGTGTGTGTGTCAGATGGGAATCTTGATGATTTAGGTCATTTTCTTGTGGAGCAGTGGCTGATAAGTGTGTTGCTGCCAGGCACTATCTTTGTCACCATGTCTCTCTTTCCTTACCTCTCTTTCTCTCTTTCTGTCTCCTTTATCTGCTATGTGTCATTGTATTTGTAAGGGCTGTTGTCTACTGTAAGAACAGCGTTTCAAATGTCAAACGCAGCTGAGCTGCGTCGCCGGCACTGCATCGGTCAACATAAACCGTCTCTTATTTGCATAACACTATTCATGTGCCCAAAAACAATTACATAACTGGACTTGAGAAACATGTAACATATACCATGTACTAGTTATGACCTCCAGCCTTTTACTGGGAGGACTGATGAGTGGAAATCAATGACATTACTTTATGTATGCTTTTGTCAGATAAACCTTTATTGAGGATAGGGGATGTTTCCAACAACACATCCTACTCCTAGTGATGTAATCAAAAATATATATTCTATTGCTCAAAACAATACACAGTTAAGTTGATGCGACTGCCCTGAAATCATATTGATGCTGCTTATTCACATTATATTGACAGGAACTGTGTGTGCAGGGCTTTAATGACTACAAAGTGTAGGTCAGCTCCTTTTATATATAAAAAAAGGTAATTGATCAAGGGTGCCATTTCTCTCTTTTTTTATACGTGCCTGTATGCATGTGAATGAACAGCATGACAGTTCAGCA